>NW_026992275.1:0-233381 GCF_028769735.1 Zonotrichia leucophrys gambelii
TAAAGAGTTGTCAGGGATATGAAAAACAGCACAGAGAGCACAATAAATGTGTTTTATTTTGTGGTAGCAAACAGTGTTTTGTAGCTGCAAAGTACAGAAGCTATTGCAAAAAAAATGAGCTGTACTGAATTGTGCTAAAGCAGAGATGTGCTGGTAAAGACACTGTCAAGAGAATCCAGTGCTTGAGGAAACCACTGAATTCATTGTTTTACAGATAAAATAAAGCCAGAATAAAGGCAATTGGGATAATCCACTTCAGTTTTCCAAAGAATACTCTGACTTCAACCCTTCTGCCCCTCAACAGAGTATTCAGAACCAGTTCCACAAGGATACTTAAGTGTTTAAATCTTACTCTAATTAAAGCTCATAGACTTTGCAGACACTTCAAACAAAGAAAAAAACAACAACAATATTGCAATCACCTTAATTTTTAAAGATTAATTTCCAGGCATGTTCACTAAATCACAAGTATCTCCTCTAAGTGATTCAGCTTTAAACAGGAGACAGAAAACATTATTCCCTTCTGACTACTTCCTTTAGCCCTGAAATATCTACTGAATAATGCTTTAGGCACTGTTTGGGAACAAATTCAAAAGACCCCAAGGAATTAGATGTGCAGAGTTGATACTTAGCTGACCTCTTCATCTACTTCAGAGCAAAGTTTCACTTGCTGTGAAATTGTATCTGAAACATGAAGAGATTTTGATCAATGTATTTCTAAAAAAAGTAACAGTGAAACTGTATTTAACAGTTACAGACATGAAACTGTGAGACTACTCATGAAAATTAAAACTTGACAATATATAAAAATCTAAAGAAGGTGCATGGCAAATATTCCAATCGTACCTGAATCAGTGATTTCGCCACGGCTCGACACATCGAATGGCAGCTTAAATTCATCATCCGAGCATCTGTTAATACCCTGCACAAATTTAAAAATTAGTTCCTTAAGAGTAGATTTGCAAAGGAGAATTATAAAAGCCAGAAAAAATCCCTACAGATGAATGTGAAAATAGAATGTGTCATTAATTAAACAGCTGCCTACAATTTTGGGTACCAAGGTATTGGTAATGGCTTTGGAACTCACTTCTTACTTCCCAGTGGTTGATCAAACCGTTGGTGTCCTGCAGTTTGATTTATAGACTGTGGCCAAAGAGGAGCTTTCAATGCAGGGAACTCAGCAGCTCCTGCCTGTCTGGGCACTGGTGCATGGCAAAGGACTCAAGGAGAAAAATTACTTTTCTAAAGACTTCAGTAGTTGATATTTCTTTTTTGCTTTACTTCCAAGGGCACTTCTAAACCATATCTGATTATGTTTCAATATGAAAATACCCTTTTACAAGTTTTTGAAGTCACAGAAGTTCATCCTGTAAACAGCTAACTCATCTGATGTCAGAATATCCTGTTTGAATCTCAACATATTTCATAAGGAGCTTCGACATGAAAAAATAACTTGTTGAATTCTCATAACTCAGTGTGGGGACAGAACATTTTCACTGCACACCTGATCTGGTGAGACCAAGACACCAATGCCAGTGCGAGCATCTGAGTGGGGCCTGTGGGAATCCATAAAATCAGAGGGCTTTGGGAAAGCTGCAAAAACTGCAAAAGGCAGGACTTTGAGACAACAGAACTGTGATCAGAGCCAAGCAGCAGCCATGAGATAGGTCAGCAGAAAAATTATGCAAAAAGTAGAAAAGTAAGGACAAATAGAACAATGGTCTGTGTATTAATGCTTGGCTGGAATAACTCCCTAAGCTACAGAAAAGTTTATCTAGCAAGATATTAGAAAGTTCTAAGCTTAATAATGGAGCTCTGTGCATTGTGTTTCAAGGCTTACAAGCAGGTATTGTATTCAAAATAAGCAAGCATTGTTTTAACCAAAGGTACCTGTGCTTATAGTGGTTGGATAGAACTGCTGTCAATATGCTTTTGCTTTGTGTGATTGGTCAAAAAACTTTTAAAGTAAGTTGTCACATTAAGTTCTTTGTCTGCTGCCTGGGATGTGAGCTGCTGGCATCTTCCCATTGTCATAACCATGTAATGAGACTGATGCTGGAAAATAAAACAGCTCAAGGCAGTTCCTCAGCAGCCCCATCCTGTTAGTGATTTGTACACAGACCCCGGCCAGCGATAGAGCCCTGCTCGCTCTCTGGGCTGAATTATCCACAGCAAATGCGGACTTACAACACAGAGCGGATGCTCCAGAAGATGATTCCCTTCAGTTTTGAGAGAACACAACAACAAAAGTCTTTGAAATTCAAACCGAAGATGTCTGTGCATGTGCCACTCTAGGCATACGCACAGAAATGAGTCGAGTGCAGGAGCCGTCCCGGCCTATGCAGGGGCAGATGTGTGTGTGTGTGCTCTAGCTCTGCCGGGGCAAGGGGCAGGTGTGTGTGTGCTCCAGCCCGGGACAAGGGGCAGGTGTGTGTGTGCTCCAGCCCGGGGCGCTTTGGGGACAAGGGGCAGGTGTGTGTGTGCTCCAGCCCGGGGCTCTGCCGGGGCACTCCCCGGGCCCAGCACTGTCCCCGTGTCCCCGGGGAAGGGCCCCTGCGCTTTCCCCCCGTCCCCTCCTCAGCCGCGGCCTCCAGAGCAGCACAGCCCGAGGGGGCGGCCGGGGGGGAGGGTGTGTGGTATGGGCCGCCCTCAGCGGCCCCGCGGCCGAGCGCTCACCTGGGATCTGCCCGCAGACACCTGCCCAGCGCTCAGGCGCGGCGGCATGAACAATTTAAAGCGGTTTTCCTTCTCCATGGCTCCGATAAAAGGGCGGGCGGGGCGGCCCCAGCTCCCGGCGGCCGCTGAGGGCGGGCGCGAAGGGCGGGAAGCGGCAGCGGCCCCTCAGCGCGGGAGAGCCCTGAGGGGAAAGGGAGGGTACTGCCTGCACAGGGAATAACTGGGGGAGCCCAGTCCTCCCGTGGGAAAAATGCGTGTTTTATGACTGCCTTTTCGCAAATATTAAAATGAATATTATATGTGTTGTGTCAGAAAGTTATGCTGTATTAATTTTCTTAAGTACTGTGTTAAATCTAGTTTTAGGGTATAACATAATGTTAAAATAAAAACTATGCTATGTGAGATACTTTTTTTTAAAGAAAGGACTCACAGCGAGATAGCGGCCACAGGACACCTAAATCTTTCAGAGAAAGAGAATTTATTGCTCTCTTATCAGAAGAAATGAACTTCTTCCTGCCTGCTCAGGCATGAAGACTCCGTCAGGATTCAGAGGAAGAAGCTGACACTGATCAGACAGAATCCTGTGTTTGAATGGAATTTATGCATCATGTATGAGGGGTATGAATATGCAACAGGCTATTGTTTTTAAGGGTTAATCCTCTGTTAATGTGTGTCCTTTTTCAGGCTTATGCTGCCCAGAAGAAGTTACCCAGACGTCTGGAACTCTTTGTTTCTATTATCTCATATTGTCCTAATTCAAATTGTCCAAATTATTAATACTCTAATTATAAAAGTATCTTATGTAGCATAGTTTCTATTTTAACATTATGTTATAACCTAAAACTAGATTTAACACACTACTTAAGAAAATTAGTACAACATAACTTTCTAACACACAACACATATAGTATTCATTTTAGTATTTCTGAAAAGCCAATCATACAATATGCATTTTTCACACAGGTAATGCAGGCCCTGGAGGCATCTCCTGAAGGTGGCACAGCCCCAGCAGATGGCATTGGTGAGGAGGGGGCTGCTGGGGGTCAGTTTGGAATAACTGTGCTGTCCTAGGGTGATGTTAGTATCCTCATTAGTGTATTCTGTTTATGCTGGATATTATGTTCTGTGCCTTCAAGACTGGCTCTGAAGAGCGAATGTTTTGTTTTGGTTTTGTTATCAGCCGCTCCCCCATGGCTGGCGGGACACAGAGATAGGGCAGTACATGGTGCTGCTTTTGCTTTTTGCTTGGCTTTTTGCTTTGCTCTTGCTTTTGTTTCTGCTCATTAGTTAGTTTAGCTAAGCAGTCTGAATTTTTCCCTGGACTGTTTTCCTTTCCCATTTTTGGAACCACTCAAACCTGCTCTGGACTGGGACCTGGGAAACACCGAGAGTTTGCACCTTGTGGCTGCAGCAGCTGCCCCAGCACCAGAGGGACTGATAACAGAGTGACCACTCCCAAGAGAGACTTTCTGAATTTGTCATCTTTTTCAGAGTGGTGAAAGAGTGTTGTCACCTGGTATTGTTCATTTTGTGTGCTGGGGGGTGTTTTACCTCTTAAATAAACAGGTTCTTTCCACTTCTCTCCGAGGAATCCTTCCCGAACTGGCTGGGGGGAGAGGCCGTGTGGGTTTGCTTTCTGGAGGGGCCCCTTTGGAGGTTTTCTCCCACATTTGCCCTAAACCAGGACAAAATTTGGTGCCCAGTGTGTGGGGCTTGAGAGAGAGTGGAAAAAACCCTGGTCTGACAGCATTTTGGTTGCCATTACTCTGTGGTATCAAGCAGTTAATGGCCATGTTTTTTGAATTCATAATGTCTCTTGGGGTGGAGGCTTGCATGCATTTCTGGTCCCTAGGTGCGGAGGATCATTAACAGGACATCACACCATGATCAATATGATCAAGCCAATTTATTACAAAAAGCAAGCCATTTTTATACTGTTCTCTATTGTTCACACCTCAAGCTAATACGTGATCGGTTAAATCCTTTTTACACATGCATTTTATTATTTCAGGTAATTTTAGTTATCTTTCTTCTTCATGCATCTCGCTGTGTTTTTCTTCTTGTCTGCCTTTGCATCCTGAACCGTCTGCTGCTGAGCGTGTTCTTCTTCTTTTGTGCTCTTCAAGGGCATGGTGACCTTACTCAGTTTCTATGAAGGCCGGATTGTGCATATGTTGCATATGTCCATTGTCCTGCAAAAAACCCTCAACACTCCTCCCAATGCTTTCTGGTCATTCAAGTGCCCTTCAGCTGACTGGTTTCATGCTTTGAGCTTCAGAGAATTGCCCAATCTTTCTGAAGCTCAAATAAATATCATATTAGTCAACATCTTAATTGTGTTTATATCTCACAGAATTACCTTTTCTTTTGTCTAAAACTGTTACTGTACAGAAATCTCTGGGAGATGGTGGACATGTCAGATGCTGCTGGGACATCGCAGAGCACTTGGACCTTGGCTCTGCACAGGAGAGCTCTTCATCCCCTTTCTCTCTTTTCCTCCCTCTGGGCATGGAGGGAGCTCCTGACTTCAGCGTGTGACTCGTGTGTGCAAAGAGCAAATCTGGGCAGAATTGGGGCAGGAAGGGTTTGGGGAGACCTTAGGATCTGTGCTTGGCAGAGAAGGTGTTTTCCATTGCTCTGAGGCTGTCTGCTGTGGAAAGTGGATTTAATATCCACCAGAGGGATGACTTTTGCATTTGCTGGAGCTGTGCCTTCCCTTGGCTTTGTTGGCTGAAAAGATACAGAGAAGCACACACAGAGCTACCAACTCCTGGATTCCAGCAGTGTTCAGATAGAAATTCCAACAGGAGTAGGGTCAAGACGTGTGCTTGCCTTGTGGTCAGCCTTCAATACCCCTTGGTCTCCCTGGGCCCTTCCCCCAGGTGGGCCTTGGGGTCATTTGGTCCCTCAGGAGCTGGGCTGGGGGCTGCAGAGGTGGCTGTGGAGCATTGCCTGTGCTGTGCCAGGGACTGGCAGACACTGCTGGGCTGGGATAGAGGCTCTGGGGGGATTGGGGTTCCAGGGCAGGGCAGGGCTGGGGTTCCAGGGCAGGGCAAGGCTGGTCCTGCCCCTTCCTCCGCCACACACAAAATGTTTAGAGCCAACAATCTCCTCCAGTCTGTCACAACAGGGAATGCTGGAAGTGAAATCCCAATTGTGGCCATGGGCACCTGGCTGAGAAGGACAGTTCTTTTCCATAGGAAGGAAAGCACAGAGCCTCAGTGTTTGGAAGGCAGGTGAGAGTCTCACTAGGCAAGGCCAGCCAGACTTTTCAGGAATGGCAGATTTTTGTCTGGGAGCAGTCTTTGGATATAGGGAATTCTGGAGGTGGAACACAATCTCAGCCATGCGTGCCTGGAGAAGTAGGACAGTTCTTTCTCATAGGGAGGAAAGCATGGAGCCTTCCCCAGTGTTTTGGGGACAGATGGGAGGTGACTCTCCTGAAACCAATGCCTGCCACACTTGTCCTGGCAATATTCCTATGGGAAAAATTTGGAGTTGAAATCCCAGTTCTGGCCATGGGTATTTAGAAGAGATTGACAGTTCTTTTCCTAGCAAGGAAAGCACAGAGCCACAGTGCTCCAGGAGCTGATGAGAGGCAGCCCTTGACATCCCAACATCAGCCAGAGCTGTCCACTGGCTCCTGGGAGGCCAAGCCAGCCAGGCCTGTTCCATGTTCCCTCGGTTCCATGGGAGCCAATGGTCCCTTGCTTCCATGTGTCCCTGAGGTGCCATAATGCTCCCTTGGTGACACGAGGCCCTGAAGGGTCCCAATGGTCTCCATGGTTCCATCAGGCCCCACAGAGCCATAATGGTCTCTGGGTTCCATGAAGCCCCGCTGTGTCACCATGGCCCTTGGCTCCATGGGCTCCAGTGGTGCCACCCATGGTTCCATGAGGTTCCATAGTGTCACCACGGTGTCCTTGGACCTGCTGGGAATCTTAGTGTGTTCCCAGTCACCCCCAGCATGGTTACAGACACTCCCAGTATATCCCAGTTGCCCTCAGCACACTCACAGTCATTCCCAGTCACATCCACTTGGCCCAGTAAGGTTCCACTTTCCACCAGTATGATCCCAGTCACTCTCAGTGAAGGGAAGGGACCGGGATGGATTGGGACAGGCTGGGATGGACTGGGACACCAGGATACATCAGGATACACTAGGATACACAGGGACACACCGGGATATACTGGGATACACTGGGACATACCAAGACACACCAGGATACTCCAGGATACACCAGGACACTCTGGGATTCACCGTGCCCAGCACTGGGACCCACTGGCAGCAGGATCAGAGAACACTGGGACTCAGCAGGGCCAGAACTGGGGCAACAGGGATCATAGTGGGACCAACTGGGATATACCGGGAGTGACTGTAACCATACTGGGGGTGACTGGGAACACACTGAGAGCGACTGGAGTAACTGAGTCTACACTGGGGGCAACTGGGATTGAATGGGACTATGCTGGGGAAGACTGGGATCACAGTGGATTCATACTGGGGTCATACTGGGAGTGACTGGGTCTGTGCTAGGGTGTTGTGGTTTTGGTGAAGAATGTGGTGGGTTTGGTGAAAGAATGTGGTGGGTTTGGTGTTGGTTAATTACTAATACACTTATTTTTGGTTGTGAGATAGGATTAGGAGAAAGGTAAAGCAGGCTCAAAACTTTAAAAGGGTAGAAAGAAAAATTTTAATAATAGTAAGTAAAAAGAAAAAAAAAAGGTAGTAAGAATCAAAGCAAACTTTTTAGAATACTTCTCCCCACAACTTTTTCTTTCTCATTGACAATGTAAACAAACTAAACTTAAGATTTCTAGTTAGTTTATTACCTCTCAAAGAGTCTTTTTAGTTCACTTAGGGAGAGAAGTCCCTCTTGTTAAAGTTATGGAGACTTTTCTACAAAAGGAAAAACAGTTTTCTCATGGTTCTCAATTTTGTCATGAATAACAACTGCCAGGGGAACCTTGCTATCGTAAAATCTTTCTTATTTCTACCTTATTTCTACCTTCCCACAGCTTGGAGATGGGCTATGTTGATTGATGGGGTATTGTTTTAAAGATGAGCTGTTTTAAAGATGAGCTGTTCAAAAGCAAAAGTTCTCATTATCTATCTCTAAAATCATCTTCATCTCTGGGAGCAGAGATCTTCATTTTTAGAAGCACAAGACTGCGCTCTTTCTTTGTGCAAACTTCTCATGAGATTACAGCTATTTCAACATCTGCTTACTTTAACATAGAAGCCTTTACCTAATATCAATTCAAACACTTTCATTTCCTTATAGTTTTATGTGTTATAAGGGAAAAGAGTCTTTTCTTTATAGCTTACAAGAGGATTTCAGCTCTAAAAACAAAGCATCTTCTCACCCCTCCCATCTGGGACTTACTTACCTTCTTCTTTATTACCTTTAATGTCTTCATCTTGTTTTTAATATACTTGCATGTTGTTCTTTTCTCTCACTCAAAAGAAGATTGAAGCACTGAAAAAGTTAACATCACGCCTGAAGCCTACCTAACCCACCAATAACTTGTAACAGAAAGCTGCGGCTCAGTTGTGTTCAGATCAGCTTTATAGTTAGTGTTTAGTGTTCTACACCAGCCACAGAAGGCTCTGGTCTCAGCCACGCTAAGAAGAAGAAGAAGCAGCAGCCTGACAGCAAGATCTTCACAGCCACAGCCAGCCCTGCTCTGGCTAAAGCTCTGCAGCCTCCCCTGTCTCTTTGCCCAGCAGCTGCTGAAGCCCAGCCCGGCCAAACCAGAGCCCATGGAGAGAGAAGCCAGCAAACAGCCCAGAAAATAGAAAAGAAGCCCAGCCTGCAGCAAGACTGCCCAGCCCAGCCCAGACACAGAGCAGAAGCCAAAACCCAGCAGCTCCCTGCCGACCAACAAAGAAAAAAAAGTTTCTGAATTTTTTCATCTTTACCATATGTGTTTCACAAAAGCATGTCTAGCTTTTCAGTAGCTCAACAGACTGTCAGACACACAAAAAACTTTGCATCACTTCCCTAAGTTTCCTCCCACTCCAAAGCATAACACAGGGCCGCTGGGAGCAACTGGGATCAGACTGGGAGCAACTGGGAGCAACCAGGACCATACTAGGAGCAACTGGGATCATCATGGCATCAGAGTAGGATCATACAGAGAGGGACTGGGTCTGTGCTAGAGGCAACTGGGATCACACTGGGAGGAAATGGGGACATGCTGGGGACCAATGGGATCATACTGGGAGCAACTGGCACTACACTGAGGGTGACTGGGATCCTTCTGGAATCATACTGGAAGTGACTAGGAGCAGACTGAGGGCAACTGGGACCATGCTGGGGCAACTGGGATATACAGGAAGTGACAGGAATCATGTTGGAGGTGACTGGGAGTGGTTATGAGCAACTGGAATAATGCTAGAAACTACTGGGAGCAACTGGGAGTGAGTGGAAACACATGAAGGACAACTGGGATATACTGGGGGAGACCAGGAGTGACTGGGATCACAGAGGAAGCTTAAAGTTACTGGAATAATACTGGGAGTGTCTGGGAGTGACTGGAATCACACTGGGGGCAAATGGCACTGTACTGAGAGTGACTGGGTTCATAACGGAATCATACTGGGAAGGACTGGAACCATATTGGGACTGCCTGGAACTATGGTAGGGGTGAATGGGAACAGCTGGGACTGTGCTGGGATCATGCTGGGATCATACTGGGAGTGACTGGGATGATACTGGGATCACACTGAGTGTAACTGGAAGTGACTGGGACCATCCTGGAGGTGACTGGGAGCCATAGGCCCCATGCTGGGAGTGACCTGGGGGGAACTGGGGGAACTGGCCCAGCTGGGGCTCAGGGTTGTTCACCTCCAGGGCTGCCCTGGGTCCTGCTGCTGTCCCTGGCCCCACAGAGCCAAGGGACAGGGGACAGCTGAGGGACAGGGGACAGGGGCAGGGACGTGGAGAGGTAGAAGGGAGTTCCAGGGGGTCCTTGAGCCCAGGAAATGGGAGTCCAGGGTTTCCCAAAAAGGGGGGAGCAGGGTGGGGACACTCGGGATGTTCGGGAAGGGGGAGTTAAGGGGGTCTCTGGTTTTGCAGAAAAGTGGGGCTGGGGGCTGGGAAAAGCAGGAATGGGAATCCAAGGTGCTCCAGGCCATCCTAGGGTGTTGCCCATGGCAAGTCTAGAGGCTGGGAGCCATGGGATGGCCAGGAAAAGGGGAGCAGGGGGTCCTGATGTCCAGAATGGGGGATTCAGGGGGACCCTGTGCAGGATGAGGGGAGCAGGGCGGTCCCGGTGCCGGGGGTCCCACTCCCCCCTGGCCCCCCAGGAGCACCCCCAGCCCCAGCGCTGGAGCCATCGCACTGCTCCTCCTCACTCCCAGGATGATCCCAGGATGATCCCAGTAGAACTCAGTCACCCAGGAGCTGCTCCTAGGATGATCCCAGTTGCTCCCAGTCATTCTTTATTATGATGCAATTTGCCCCTGGCACAGTTCCAGTTGGTCTCAGTTGCTCCCCCTTTGATCCAGTGTGTTCCCAGTTCTTCCAGTTCCCCTAGTATAGCCCCAAGTAACTCCCAGTGTGATGCCAGTCTCTCCCAGCAGGGCCACAGTCATTCACACTTGCCCCCAGTTTCCCCCAATATGGTCCCAGTTCCCCGCAGCACGCTCCCAGTGGCTCCCAGTCGCTCCCAGTTTGGTCCCAGTCATCGCCTGCATGGTCTCAGGCACTCCCAGTATATCCCAGCTGCCCTGAACATTCTCATAGTCATTGCCAGGCACTCCCAGTTACATCAGCGTGGTTCAGCTGCCCCCAGTTTTATCCCAGTCACTGCCAGGACATTCCAGTTGTCACTAGCATGCATCCTGTTGTTCCCCGTTGCTGCCAGTTCCTCCCACTGTGTGCACAGAGAGCTCCCAGCATGGGCCTGGTAGCTCCCAGTAACCCCAGTGTCACGATCCGTCCTTATGAACGGGTTTCGTGATCGTTCATGGATTGATCTCAGGGTGCAAAGAACCGACACAGTACAGGGGGATTTGCAGTAATAATCAAAACAAATGCACCTTTATTGAATGACCACAGCAAAAATGCAATAGGGGGATTAAGGGAGAGAAAAATACAGAGAAAGAAAGAGAAAAGAGAGAGGGGGAGGATATAGCTACCAAACGTAAAGATGAAGTTCCTTTGGTCCAGTCCAGTCGAGGATCCGCCTGTTACATCGGGGAGATCTCAGAGGCGCAGTTCATCTGGACCCCGATTATACTCTTTTTCAATGGGGGAAGGGAGAATGAATTTTGCAACCGAATCAAAGGTAGTTTTGGGGAAAGAATGGTGTTTCGAAAGGGTACACACAGTCCATGTTCGGCAGTGGGCGTGAGCCATTGTTTTTGTGGTCCAATGCTCACACCTGCAACATCCATCTCGCTTTGGTCAGCTTGCCTCTCCCCACACACCTCCCCTGGGTTGGGGGTCTCAGTCCCAGTCCTTGGAAAGGATAAGAGGGGGCCTTCTCACATGGGAGTTTGATATCTCGGTCTCTTGATGAAGAGGTTTCTTACATCTCAGTCTGTGTGTCACAGTGGTTGCAAATGAGTGAGAGGGGTCTTCTGCAGGGTTCCACCACTCAGGAGAAGTCCAGCCAGACCGAGAGGTGGGGCAGCTTCCAAGGCTGTTGTTGCACAAAGGGCACGGTGCCCCCTTCTTCTCATTGGGCTCAGTGAAGCATACAGCAAACACCACCTGTGGAAACAGTAGCTTAGCAATGCTCTCAGGTCTCAGGGCCTTGTGGCATGTGACTTTCTCCTACAGAGGAGACAGGGGGATCTTCTCTTCAGTGGTTCTCAAATGACGATCATGAGGCAGATGAGGGAAAATTCAGACAGACTCTTACACCTGCTCAAGGGTAGGTCTCGGTCCTTGTCACTCCCTTGCTCTCCCCCCCTTTTCTCTTTCTTTCCATCTCTCTCTCTACCTCATATTTACTGTTCAATAAAATCCACTTTGGATTTGGTCTCGTTAGCACCTTAATTGGGGCTGAAGCATCTCTCTAACAATTTTCTTAACCAGATTGCGACATGATTTTGGCACAGTGAGTTCAGGGCACTGTTGTCTGTCCCCAAGTGCCTTTGACAACAGCATGGTTCCCTCCTCTGAGGAGGTTGTGGTTCATTCTGAAGGAGCTCTTGGAAACTTGGACACAGCTTCCTCTGAGCAACTTACGGGAGAACTGATGAGGAAAATGGCTGTTGTGGGTGGCCAATGAAAAGAAAATATTTTGTTGTCCTTCCTTGAAAAGTGTGTTAAAGTCATTGGAGGAAAGGAAGCAAATGTTACCAGCGAGACTGACAAGGTTCATTCACTCCACGGTGAGGAATATAAGGCTGCTGAAAGTCCTACAAGAAGCCCAGCTCAAGTACCTAAATTCCTGAATATCTCCTGAATTCCCAGGCTTGGGTTCTTTGCCAAATGTGAAAATCATTTTTCTCTTGATCCCTGTCACCTTTGTGACAGCTACACAGAGCTTCCCCTTCCTTTTAATAATCTGTATTGGGCCAAATTTTCTCTTTTCTTCTATCAGAACCTGCCAGTAGCTGAGCTGGAGCTGTGCAGGAACCAATGAAACTTAGAATTGCCACATCACTGCTTGGATTGTCGGTTTATTCATATTTGGGATTTGTTTGCATTTCCATCACAAGTTACTTGTGGGAAGAGCAATTATTCTTCAAAGTGATTTATGCAGAGTTAAGTTTGATTTCTGCCAAGTTTATTTTGTCCAGTGCCCAGGAGATGCTCAAGGGGTCTCTGTGCCTCTCGCCCTGGGGGATGCTTGGGAGGGGCTTTAGAGGGTTTTCCTGTCCCTGTCACCCCAGGCCATTCCCCAGGGGACAATAAAACCTTGCTGAAAGTGTAGCAAATTTTGCAAAAGTGGCAGTTAATGGAACAGTCAGTGCTACCTTGAGAGCTCAGTAACAAATCAAGGCGGCCCAAGGTAATTATGGGGCTCTGTGGACACTTAAAGTAGAACGTATAGTAAATGGCAGGTATTGAAGGGAAGAATTTGATTTGTCTTCCCCAACAGTCTTGGGGACATTGGCAGGAGAAATAATGTCATTGTCTTCTTTATGGGCTGTCAACCTGACATAAAACCTGACTTGGAGGAAAATGTCCAAAGGCTTCACCCACAGAGACTTTTTGCCGAACTCCTGAGAAGAAAGGATTCTGTGCCCCAACAACCCCATAGCTCAGCCAGGGGCTCATGCACAGCCCCCCTGGCAAAGGCTGATCCCAATGGATGCTCCAAACCAGGATGAGGGTTTGCAGCAGTGGGGGAACTGGCTCAGATGTGACACACATCTTAAACTGATCAAAAGAAAAACAATGAGGCCTTACTCTCCTGGGAGAACTTTGAGCACTTTATGGGAATTAAAAGGACTGTAAAAGGGCTGGAGGTGGACTTTGTACAAGGGCTTGGCATGGAAATGGTGTCACAATGACAGAGGGGAGAGATAGGTGGGATATTGGGAAGAAATTCTTCCCTGTGAGCATGGTGATGCCTTAACAGAGCCTGCCCCATTCCCGGAAGTGTCCAAGACCAGCTTAGATGGGATCTTGCTGCAACCAGGTTTAGTGGAAAATGTTCCTTTACCTGTCCCTGACAGGGGGTGAAACGAGATGATCTTTTAGGTCCCTTCCAGCCCATGCCATTCCAAGACTCCATTAGTCTATGACTTCATGGGACCCACTGGCTCCCAGGAGTGGAGTGGGGTGCGTTGCCTGGCAACAGGAGCTATGTTGAGCAGGGGCCTCAGTCCTGCAAGGGATTTGGAAGGAGAAGGAGCCTGCTGGCTGCTCATCCTTTTTATCATTGCTTTGCTCATTGCTTCTATCAACCCTTTTGTTCACCCTGTTTGTCGTCCATTTTGCTCGTCTCTGACAGACCCAACTGGGCAGAAGGCTTGTGACAAATCAGGGAGAGAGTGTGTGCAGACAGGGGGAGAGGAGTGTGCTCCTACACCCTGGGGTGTGCCCCAACCTTGCTGTGGTTTCATGGGTTCCTTTCTGTGCTGAAAGATGCTGTCCCAGTCTCTGGAGAAGCTGCAGAAGGAGAAAGCAGATCAGCAGGACATGATGGCTGCAATGGACATGGTACAGTCTAAGGGGCCTCTGTGCCAGCCCAGGGCTTCCCGGGCAGGCTGGCAAATGCCCCTTGTCCCTTGGGGGCTGGGTGGCAGAAATTGTCCCCTTGGGAGGGGGAATTTCCTGAGCTCATGGGGTCCCTCACCCTTCACATGGTGGGACCAAGCTCACCAGGGTGATGGGGCAAATGGGGCCACAGCAGCCTAAAAGGGGCATGATGGCCTGGAGGAAGCACCCCTCCCTCTGCCCCTCACACGCTGGCCCTGCCTGGCATTCCTCATCCCTTTCCCCGCCGCTCTCCTGCTGTTCCCCTCTGCTAGAAGGCGGACAAAGCTGCCTTGGACAGCAAAGTCGATTGCAGCCAGTTTGAAGAGAACATGGAGGAGCTGGATGAGAGGATGCAGGAGTTGCAGAGCCAGATTTCAGGCCAGGAGCAGCACTGGAACAATATGCAGCAGCAGTTCAGCAATGCAATTGAAGACAAGGAGAGGGGTATTTCGTCCCCACCATGAGGAACTGGCACCTTTGGGACTTGACAGCCTGCGGCAGCATCCCTCTGAGGATCCCCCTCCAGGCTTTTCCCTGGAGACCTCCATGTCACATCCTGGAGCAGCTGGCTGAGGCTGTGCACCTGTTCACAGCTGGATCGCCTGGAGCTGAAGACTTTCCTTAAACACCTGGAGGACTCCTGGAACAGGAACATGGAGGAACTCGAGGACAGGCTGTTGCGTGAAAACGCAGCTGGGATTAAGAAGTGAGTGCGATGGAGATTCTGATGGCTTTGGGAACAGAGATGGCAACTGCTCCTCCCAGGCAGGGCTCTCATACACTATGTCCCTGAGCTGGGCCGTGCCCTGCCCTCCTGGCTGTGCACACGGGGGGACTTTGGTGCCAGAGAGGGGCTGAAAGCAGTGCAGGGGCTGCTTGAGATGGTGGCATGGGTGCCTGTGCCCTTCACCTGGCATGAGCCAGCGCCTTGGGGATGGGGAGAAACAGGCTCAACAGCCCACGGTCCCTGCAATGGCCGTGACCCTGTGCAGTGACCTGCCCAGCAGCTGGCTGCTGCAGGGAGCTGCTGCCTGTGTGCTGCAGGCCTGTGGCCCCAGGAGTTCAGCTGGCCCTCTTCCCTCACCCTCCTTAGGCAGCTGCCAGTCCCTTTCACGTGCCTGTCCTGTGACCGCATGCTCAGCGTACTGGTTCCTTGAGTAGCACCAGTGCATAGGAGGCAGAAGGGCTGGCATGGGGGGAGATGGGTGCCAGCAGTGACCCACTGTGCTGGGCACAGCGGTGACAGTGTCTGCTCAGGAGGGGCTGATGTGGGGAGCCCCCTCTGCAGCCCTGCCCATCAGCAGGGCCTGTGGGGGCTCATCCCAAGGGCTACAGGCAGCAAGATGCCATGTGCTGCAATCCCATGGCTTTGGGGGTGCTGCCTCCAACAGGAACAGGTTCGTTGTCCCCTGCCACACACCTGTGACTCCTGCCTTCCCCAGGTACCCCGAAAAACTCCCGTATTTGCAGCCGATGCCCCCTAGCAAGGAGTCACCGCCCAGCCAAAGGTAAGGGCCCTGAGGACACGTTCCCCGTGCCTGGGGTGCTGGGTAGCCCTGACACAGCAAGGAGGGCTCTGCACCTGGGTTGGGGCAGAGGAGCCTGGGGGGACGGGGCAGGGTAGGGGAGCAGAAGGCAGCTGTGGAGGGCCAGTGCTTGCCCCAGGGCTGGGGGCTTTTGCATTCCTTGCCTTGCACTGCCCTGTCTGGCCCACCTCTGTTGCAGTGTGCTGTAATAGCCTGTTTTAAACTTCCGGGTCCCCTCCCCAGGTGTGCCAATACCCCTCTTCCCCTTCCCCCCTCGCCCCCTGCTGGGCTGTCAATCAGTTTTAACATTCCAGCAAGGCGTCGTGTGGTTCGTCACTTTCAAAGGATGCCCCTCAGGCCCAGAGGTCATTGGCCTGTCTGGGTGTCATCCTCCCCTGAGATCCCGCCCCTCCCACCTGGTTGGTGGCTCACCTGTCCCCTCCCCTCCCCCTGCCCCGGGAGCTTAAAAGGTGAATCAGAGCATGCGGTCATGATTCTGTTGGAGCTGTTGCCAAGATTCAGACCTGTGTGACCATGGAATAAAACTCTGGATATAACCCTCCAGCAGAATCCATCTCCTTTTCCTCTTCACCATTGCCTGAAGCCTTCTTCCTGAGGTAAACGGAGTTCCTATCAAGCCTGAACTTGTTCAGCTGCCCAGCAGCAGTCACCAGCAAGCTAAAGGTATCTCTGGGGTGATACACCCACAGATGCCGCCTTTGGCCCAGCAGCAAGGGTCAGACTGGCCCAGGCACAATCTAACTGGTAATATTGGGGTTCATATTCCAATACACCTCTCTGTCCCAAGGTTGCTGAAAACACATCTGATGAGCTGTGTCTGTTTTCAGTCTGAGCTCAGGCTTGGTGGGGAGTTGCGTGCCTCCTGTGAAAGGAGTTCCCAAAACCAATCCCTGCAGCTGGGACAGCGCAGCTCCTGCCAGCTGGTGTCCTGTGCACAGGGACCTGCCATGGCCAGCACACCTTGCTGTGGGGACAGAGCCAGCAGATCAAGCCTGGTGGGATGGGCTTGGGGCTCCTGCAGCAGGTGGACAGGAGCTGGCAGGGACATGCCCCTGCAGGCAGCACTGCTAGTGCCCTCCCTGGCACAGCAGGGTGATGCCCTGCATGCCACAGGGCTGGGCACTGAGCCTCCTCTGTCCCATCCCACAGGAGGCCGCTGGTCTGTGCCAGTGTCCCCCGTATGCCTCAGATCTCTGGGGACCATCAAAGCAGCAGTTTCACGATGCAGAACATCAAGGCTTCCCCACATACAAGTGCACAGCTGCAGCGTCTCCTGGTACACCACAACAAGGTAGGTGTGATGAAGGTAGAGACACAGAATGGTGACTGAGGCTTTAAGCATTGCTGACTATCCAGGGGGAATCTGTGCCTTCAGTCCCCAGGGAGACCTGGGTTGGGAGGATTATTGGGGGTGCTGGATTGGGTCCTGCATTGCAGCCAGCTGCCCCCTCCTCCTCAGCCCAGTGTGACTCTGCTGCACGGTGATGGACACATCTCGAGGGACTGTAATGACCAGCATTGCACGGCGATCAGGACACAGGATGGGTCAGATATGGCCCTGTCAGGGCAAGGGGGTCAGTGACGACAGGGGGCTGATTATCTTCAGGGTGCTAGCTGGGAGATGAGTAGGGCTCTGTGTAAAGAGCTGGGTAATGTGGCATGGGTATTTTGCGTCAGGAGTAAGAAGGAAGGGGCAGAATGGAGCAGGAGCACTAGCACATGGGGCAACTGAGCTTGGAGCTGGAGTAACGTGGGAGAATGGCCATGCCCAGTGTGGGACAAGACCTTGAGTCCTGGTGCGCTGGGGCCAGCACCTGTGGCGGCTCACCCTTGTCCTTCACCACCCAGGCCCTGCCGCCTCAGGACAGCACCGGCCAGGCACAGCTCCTCCGCAGGTGTCATGGGCCCTAGGGCTCGAGCAGCCTCTCTAGCCCTGCCAGACATCAACAGCCCCTGGCCAGCTGGAAAGGACTCAGCGCCCAATGCTCGACCTGGGACATCTTGTCTGAAGCGAGAAACGCCTGTGACAACTGTCCTAAGGAACTTGACTTTTTACTTGTATATAATAACTAAGTTAGTTGTATATAGTTATTATGTTAATAAAAACTGTTAAAATTACGGGCAGAGCCTTGTCTCACAGCCTGTCTCTCCCCGGGCTCCTTGGTGCTCCTTCAGCTACTTCTCCCCTGCTGTGGCTCTGCCCCCGGGCTGAGCAGATCGAGCCCCGGGCCAGGCCCTGAGGCCGCTGCTGCTCCTGCGGCGCCTGGGGGGTAGCCCTGAGGCTCCGGGCCGGCTGTGGGAGCAGGAGCCGCGCTGCAGAGCCCGCGGCCCTCACGGGCTGCGAAGGCACGAGCAGATGGCCATGGGGCCCAGCTGGCACTGCAGGCGCTGCTGCTCTTGGCTGCCGCCTGCAATCCTTACAGGCAGCCCTCATGCCGGCTCAGGAGCCGCTCGGAGCCGTGCCCGACGGCTGGCCCCGACCCCCGGCCCCCAACAGCACTTGTCCCTTCATCTCTGCACTGCCACATTCCGAGCTCATTTGTCAGCTCCCTCCTCCCCTTTCTGCGGGGCAGCGTTAGGGGCCGGCCCAGCGGCTTTCCTCCCGCACAGCCGGCAGCCCCTTGCCCACAGCTCCCTGGCGGGAGCCAGAACTGCTTTCCAGCCGGGCAGCTCTGCCGTGTCCCGCAGCCCAGGCCAGCTCCTGCCCGCTGCCGGCGAGGCCCGGCGGCTGGGCCCGGCCATCCCGGGCCAGAGCAGCTCCTTGGCCGGGGGAACACAGCCGGACATGGGGGGACACAGCAACACAAAGGGGACACACGACGGGCACCGTTTCCCATGTCTCCATTGCCGCAGAGCAGCGCCGTGTGCGGGGCTGGCACAGACCCAGGCACAGAGGAATGTCTGTGCTGTCACCGGAGAAAGGACACGGCTGGGATGCTGCTCACGGATGAGGGTGCTTGGGGGGCTCTCTGACCTTCTCACACCTGCGGAGGTCGGGGCAGTCTCTGTCCCTCTCAGCCCTGCTGTGACCCCGCCCAAACACCGTCGGGGTCAGAGGGACAGAGACACCCGCAAACCCCCAGAACGGCAGAACCTGGGATTTGGTTTGGGGCTGAGGATTTAGGAAGGGGCTGGAATTGGGGCTGGGTTGGAGTTGGGGCTGAGATTTGGATTAGAGCTGGGATTGGGGTTAAGGCTAGACATGGGATTGGCTTTGGGCTGGGGTTGGGTTGTGGTCTGGGGCTAGACAAGTTTGGAATTGGGATGTGATTAAATACAGAACTGTGAGTGTGTCTAAACATGGAGTGAGACTGAGACCAGGATCAGGGTCAGGTTTGGGACTGAGCTCACCCAAAGCGGAACAGAGGGGATGTCACTGCAGGATGTCCCTGGCATCGTCCCAGCCCTCCTCAGGCACCTCCAAACATGGGGGGCAGCTGGATGCCCCAAGATCCAGGCGCTCCCACGCTGCCCCTCCATACCAGGCGAGCATTCCCTGAGGGCAGCCCTGACTGTGACGCTTAGGCCTCTGGGATCAGCCCTCATATCCCTGTGGGAGAAGTTGCAGATAGGATGAAAGATTTTACCCCCTTTTCCCTGTGGAAAGATGAAGCCCGGCTGCCCTTTCCTTCTGGTGCGTCCTCCTCTCCTCAGCTGAGGATGTCAAACTTCCCAAGAGCAGGAAAATCCCCATTCCCTGTTTCTTTGTGGCTGCAACTTGGAACACCCACCCAGGTGGGTGTTTCTGACTTTCTGACTAAGGACTTTCTGACAGCCCTGCTGAATGACACGGGGAGGAGATTTGTGAGAAAGGGAGGAAATTGTATTTCAATAGTAAATAAAAGGTGCAAAATTATTTCTTTCCGTCACATTTGTTTTCAGTCAGTTGCACTTCTGGTCCCAGGCCAGAGAAAAGGGTGGGGCTGGGAGAGGCATGGGGCCAGGAAAAGGTTGTGTTGGTGCTCGATGAAGAGATGCAGGGGGGTCTGGGCTCTCAGGAATGGGGCTGCCAGGGGGGTCTCAGGGTCATGGCAATGGGGGGGGGGGGGGGCAGGGACGTGGAGAGGTAGAAGGGAGTTCCAGGGGGTTCTTGAGCCCAGGAAAGGGGAGTCCAGGGTTTCCCAAAAAGGGGGTACCAGGGTGGGGACAGCTGGGATGTTCGGAAAGGGGGAGTTCAGGGGGTCTCTGGTTTTGCAGAAAGGTGTGTCTGGGAAAGGCAGGAATGGGAGACCAAGGCGTTCCAGGTGGTCCCGGAGTCAAGCCTACGCCAAGTCTGGAGGCTGGGAGCCATGGGATGGCCAGGAAAAAGGGAGCAGGGGGTCCTGATGTCCAGAACAGGGGGATTCAGGGGGCCCCTTTGCAGGGAAGCAGGGGGGGTCCCGGTGCTGGCAGTGGCGGTTCAGGATCCCAGTGCCGGGGGTCCCACTCCCCCCTGGCCCCCCAGGAGCGCCAACAGCCGCAGTGCTGGAGCCATCGCGCTGCTCCTCCTCACTGCCAGTGTGATCCCAGGATGATCCCAGTAGAACTCAGTCACCCAGGAGCTGCTCCCAGGATGATCCCAGTACAGCCCAGTCACTCCCAGTCCTGGCATCCCCCCAGGCCTCTCTATGTTCCAACCTGTCCGGGCTCCATCCCCGCCCCTCCCGGGGGCTGCGAGGGCTGCGGGAGCGGAGGAGGAGGAGGGAGGGAGGAAGAGGCGGAGCGGGGAAGAAGAGGGGGAGCCACGCGGCTGCGGCGCTGCCTGAACTTGCAGCAGCCCCTTGTCCCCTCCTGTCAGGGAGTTGTGCAGAGCCAGAAGGTCCCCCCTGAGCCTCCTTTTCTCCAGGCTGAGCCCTCTTCCCTGCTGCCTCAGCCCCTCCTGCTGTTCCGGCCAGGGTCGAATACTAGTGCTGCAAAGAGCAATGTACAGACCTGGCATAGGTGCCTTTGTCACCACACTTTAACCTTTCATTAGCTACAGAAAGACTCTTGGGAAGCCCCAAACTGCAGTCAGTCGCTGCAGTGCCAATCTCCTTTGCAAATCCCCGCGGCCCGGCCCGGCCCGGCCCGGCCCCGCACTCGGCGCCGCGGTTGCCCGGTAACCGCGCCCGGGCCCTCAGCGTCTGTGACAGCGGCGCGGCCTCAGTTGCCTGAGAGCGCGGCCCTGGCTGGGTGTGCGCAGCCTGGGCTCCTGCAGGCGGCTGCACCGGGCCATTGGCCAGGGGAATTGTCGGCGTAGAGAAGTGCTGAAGGTGCAGAGCATTGGCCTCTGCGAAAACCTCTGCAGCATGCAGAACACTGGTGTCTGCTAGGGAGTCCTGAATTTCATTTGAAGGTAAAGACCCCCTAAAGTTGAACTTTTTGGTTTTGTTTCATCTGTGCTCTGAAAGATAATGCCAAAGGGAAACAGAGGATAGGATCATGCCAGTCTTCTGGCGCAATAGTTCAGTGACATGTACACCTGAGAGGATGAACAATAAATGGACTACTGATTGTGCTTTTTTTACTGAAGAAATGCAACATTTTCTAAAGATAGTAGTCTATACATTTTTTCCTACAGTAACTGCTTAAACTGCTTAAAGGGGAATGAGTTCTGTTCAAGTTTCAGTGGGTTTTTATCATTTGGGTTTTAAAATTTTTAGGGAGATGCCTCTGTATTGAGGTGCAAACGAGACCATATGCCAAAGTCAATGGTCTGGATTTTATGGAACAATAAATGTGAGGGAGAAAGAGAGAGAAAGAAAAGAAAAAGTGGGTGGGGGATGGAGGTTGGGAAGGGGGGGGAGGTGAAAGAGAGTGACAGAGAGAGATTTAGTAGAAAATATCACCATTCCATGGATCCCATTGGCCTGTTATTAAATCCTCTTCTGGTCTTCTCTGTGGTGAGGTCTGGCAAAATGTAAGACTCCAATGGATTAATGCAGATTTGGGCAAGGTGATACCTTGCCCAGGTACCTCCCAGGAGTGGGGCAAGTTGGAATCTGTCTCTTGCTACTTTCAAATAATATAAAATCTTTAGCGCCCGTATATCCTTTGAGTCTGCCATGAGTTGGGTTCTGGATTTTCAGATTTGTTGTGTTACTTTGCATGCCCTGCAGTCGTCTGGTGCGAGGCCTCAGGAATGGGTCTGGAGGCACTGTGGAGGTCTTTGCTGGGAGGTTTGTGTGCAAACCTGGCCTCGGCAGAAGAGTCTGTGGCTATGACTTCCCCAGCCTGAACGCAGACAGAGCTGATTTTCAGGACAACTGCTGGACTTGGCTTTGTTGTGGATAGGTTTTTCTCCTCAGCCTTGTTTACTTCTCCCCAGACCTGAGCTAATGGGACAATAGTGTCTCCTTGATCTTGTCTCAAGTTCCCTTAGGCAGTTTAACTCACAGTGCCAAGTTCCAGTCAGGAGACATTTTCAGGGAAGGGTGGGCTTGGGTGCAGCAGCTTCTTTATACAGTTTTGTCACAATGGGCAGAAAGTCCTTTATAATGATATTTAATCCATTAGCCATAACATTCCAGTCTCTCATTAGTCTCTCAGCTGTGAGGAGCAGCTGAGAGAGCAAGGGTGCTCTAGCCTAAAGAAGAGGAGGCCCACTCTAGCTATTTTTGAGTAATATTTAAGCTACAGCTTTGTCTGTTCAAACTGGTGTTAATGTTCAGATTTTTAGCTCCAGGTTTCAGTATGATCTAACTTTGAATTGCACAAGGTAGCCATATAGTTCAAATAAAGTCCAACTAGAGGCCTAACTATACTAGCTACTTACACCAAACAAGCACTTAGCTACTTTCAAGTAATGTAACATTTTTAGCACCAGAATATGCCTTGAATCTGCCATGAATTGGGCTGTGGATTTTAGAGTTCCATTGTTGCTCCTTCCAGTTTTGTTGAGGCATTGTCGCTCACCTGCGACACCGTCCCTTGGAAATGGCGTCTGGATTGCCAAAGAAGACACCAACACCTTGCCTTTTGTCCAGGGAAGGGCTGAAGCCGAATTCTGTGAGTACCCACTGGGGCTGTGTTAGGGCTGGCACTGCCCTGGTGTCCCTGCTCTCCCTGCCCCTGTTGTCCAGCAGTGCTGTGAAGCTGCAGAGCCCCTGCCCAGCCCTTTGTGCCGTGCTGCTGTTGCTGGGGCTGTCCTGGTGCAATAGGGAACACTGTGGGATGCTTCAGCTGTGTCTTGCCTGGCTGTGCCAGCAGAGCCAAGTGAAACCAATGTACAGCTGAAGCCCTGAGCATGTGTTCTGTCCCTTTCCCTTTGCCACAGGAATTCCTTCTGTCAGGCTGGGCACTCACCTGTGCTGCTCTGACCATCCTGCCCTTGGGCACCTGGGCATGTGGGCGGGGAAGCTCAAACTCTGCCCAAAGCCTCGAGAGCCACGGCTGGTCCCAGCTGGAAGAGCTCCCAAAGCAGCTGTTCTCTCCCAGCTCCTGTGTGGGCACAGATGCAGCCCTGCAGGCAGCGCTGGAGCCAGGGCCACAAAGGTCCCTTGCTGTCTGCAGCTCACTTGGCTGAAGATGCCCCACTGCTGAGGCTCTGTCAAGGAGATGCCTCTGATTTCTTCTGTGGAGGGCTCTGTCAGCCCAGACAGAGAAAACAATTAACAGGGAGAACTAAAACCTGGACACATTCCTGTGCACCTCACTCTTGGTAAAGTGTTCCTTTCTTGCATCTCTTGGACTCATCCAGCAGCGATATCTCCTTGCTGTGAGTTCTGAGTGTTGTGCAGGGATGGAGTTCAGGCACTTCTGAGAGCTCCTCCCCATTCTCTGGAAAGGTCACTGCCTCAATCCAATGAAACCTGAGAGGAAACAAATGCCCAAAGAGCAGAAATCCCCAACCATGTCCCATCCAATCATGGAGAAGCCAATGGGACAGAGCCATATGGCTGGAGTGTGTGTGTTCCACTCTGTATTATTAATTCACTGATGCTAAGTATTTCAGCAGGAAACTCCCAGGACTTCCAGGAATGTCCTAGTGGCTGTGATCACAAGTTATTCACCAGTGCCACTTTTTCAAGAAAAGCCTTTCTGAACAAGCACAACTCTGAGGCTCTAGCTGGTTTACTTTTGCCTTTCAGCTGCTTCCCTCTAAGTTCCAGAGGGAGAAGTTTCTCAGCAGGAAGAAGGAGGCCAGCACTGGGGGGAGTATTCTGCCCAGAATTGGCCCATTTCCAGAGAGGAGTGAGACTCGCCCAAAGGTAGCCTTTTCCTGCTCTTTTCCTTTCTGTTTCACATGAAGTTTGAAGAGGGTGTGTGTTTGTGACAGGCTTGCCTCCAGCAAAATACCTCAGTGTCCAGGTCGTGCTGTCATTGCAAGGTGCTGGGAGTGGTGGACTGGGAGTCCTGATGTGCACTAAGCCAACACAAATACCCTCTGCTGAAGCTGCTGGGGTGTGCTGGAGTGCAGCTGCCATTGCTAAAACCATGGGAGGAAGGCTGGGGACACAGAGGCCCAAAATTGCCCTTTGCCATTCTCCTGCTGAAGGAGCCACCTCTTGCTTTGGTGTGGTCACCATCAAATGCTCGGGGCCACAGGATTCCCTGCAGAGTGGCAGCGTTGGCCTTTGAAGGCCAAGGGTCTGCAGGAATTCCTTCAGATTGAACAAAACAAATTGCATTACTGCTTTGGGCTGGAACAATGTGTTGGACCCTGACGGGGCATTAGATTTTGCAGGCTGCCAGATGTACAGGGGACTGGCCCTGGGCAGAGGGGAATGGATGTGCTTTATCTGGATCAGTGCCTACTCAGAGGTGTGTTTAAAGCTGCTTTTCTGGCAGGACTAGCTCGGTATAAAGCACAGTCCAAAGGGGTAGGTGACTGAGGTGGGCTGTTGAGCAGGAAATTGGAAGCAAGAGACACGGAACACAATCCAGGTAAAGGATTGTCCTGGAGAGGAGCCTTGGGAACACCTCAGGGAAGGGCACAGCTAAGGGACAGTGTGCTGCAGCCACTCCCTTCAGCAGAATGTGTCTGCTGTGAAGTCACAGAGGAGACCTGCTTGCGTCTCTGCAGTGACAGCAGTGTGGCTGGAGAAGGCAGACAAAGCAGGGCAGAGTTTTCTCCAAGCAATGTCTCTGCTGCAGAAGCATTTGCTGTTGTTGTGTCATTCCAGACGTGCCTCTACAATGGCATGAAATAAGATCGCAGTAATGACAAGAAAGCACCCTTTTAAAGGCCATTGAACAAGGAGATACCAACTCTATTTTTACCCAAGTTGCTGAGAAAATAACTGAAACTTATCCTCATTCAGCATTCACCTCACTTGTCTTTTTATTTTCAGCTCATTTGTCTTTTTATTTTTGCCTTTTCCTCTCTTTGGAACACACTAACTTTTAAGTACAATGAAAAGGAACAAAATCATCAAAGCAAAAGAAAAGTGTTTCTTAGTAAGGATTCAGCTGAGCTGGGGATGTCTCCCTCCCTGAGAGCCAAGCACACACACACACCCTCTGAGAAAATGGCAATCTTTGTATCCCCTTTGTACCCGGCTGGGGCGGTCCCTGTGCCCTTTGCCATTGGATGTGTTCTCTGGAGCTTCCATTCTCTACTGAGCACCAACTTTTCTGTGCCCTCCCTTCTCATCCTCCTTCCTTTTGGTCAGGTCTTCAACCCTGTCCCTCTCACTGTGACACTCAACAAACCAACCTGAACAAATCCAAACCACAAACAACACAGAGAACCAACAAATTCCATTCTTTTGCTTCATAACCTTTTGGCTTCAGCCAAATGTCACCTCATCTCTCACACCTCCTCTGGTCCTGCTCTCTTCTTACTGATGTCTAAGTTCTAGAGCAAAAAAGATATTTGCAGTTGTGTGGGCCTCGGTTTCCCTGTCTCAGAGTAAAAGACATCCCAAATCCTTTCCCATGGAGTCTCCTGTAAATCCATGGGTTTTACTTACTCCATGAGTGCTCAGTCAGTGCCCCAGAGCTCTGTGACCACATGGGCACAGGGCTGTGTTTTAGGAAAGTGCTGCCTGGCATTCTGGAGAAAGAAACCTGGAGAAATCCATGCCAAAAGAGCAGCTTGGCTTGAGCCTGCTCTGTGTGGCCCAGCAGCTGTGGATCAGCTCAGAGCAGAGGTGGGGGAGCCACTGTTTGCCCAGTGTGGGCTGGGCAGATGTGCTCCCCCAGAGTCTGTACTTCACTGGGGATCAGTGGAAGATTCTCCTGCATGAACCTTCCTCCCAGCAGCTGAAGCTCTCCCTGCTCTCTCTCCTCTCCAGCTGCCGTCAGCTGCCCCGAAACAGAGCTGGTTTGGGGTTTCCCCACCAGAGCTGGTATTTCAGAACTTCGTCGCTCGGGAGGTGTCTGAAATGGTGCTGTCTCTCATGAATAAGGACAAGGTAAGTGCTGGCACCCAGAGCTTTAACGCTGTGCTGGAAGAGGAGAGTGCTGTCATTCCCTCAGTGTACAGCAAAGCAAGTTATCTGCTGCAGCACATGCAGAAGAAAATGTCTCAGCACCTTCTTCTGCAAGATGGTGGAAATCTTCCTGTGCTGGGAATTGTCCCCTGGTTTTGGCCAGGCATTGATGGTGTCTATCCCAAAGGAGTTTCCTTCTCTTGAAAGCTCTGGATTGACAGGAATGTTGAGGGCTGTACAGTTCTTACCTGCTCTCAGTCTTTGCCTTGGGTCTATAGCACACCCTGTGTGTCCTTGGTTAATCTTGGCTCCTGGTAGGAATCTCTGCCTCTCTCAGCCAGTTTGGCTCCCTTTGTGCAGCTCACAGGCAAAGCTCAGGGGCTGAGCCTTCTGCACTTTATGCTGGAATCACTTCTCATTAATGGCATTGGCCCTGCAGGAGCCGTGTTCTGAAAGAGCCCTGCAATCAGAGTGATGGAGCAGAAGCAGTGAGAGGCCTTTAGGTGCCACTTGAGGCTCCTGCTCAGCTTCATCCAGCTCTGCTCAGCTTTTCCAAAAGCAACACGGTGCTCTGCTTTCCCTTTGCAGAAGCACAGCACATCCAAAGCCATGTGCTCCTGGAGGTTTCCACCTTCACCTGAAGAAATTGGGATTGTTTTGCAGTTTCCCAAGAGAGCTGAGAGGGAAAAAGTTGAAAAATGTCAGTTGTGTTCCACTGTAAAGAGGAAAACTTGAGACCATTTGAATTTCAGTCAGGGAAACATTTTCTCAAGTGAGGCTTGTGCCAAGAGTGGGCTGGTGGGAGGAGACAGGAGGGAGTCCAAATCATCTGGTTTAGACTTTTGGAGAGCATTTTGGTGCTCAGGGGTTGATGATATCAGTGTGCTAGAAAATGCATGTGTGCTGTGCATGTGTACCCAGAGGGCAGAACCTGGCCTGCTGGCTGCAGGCAGGAATTCCCAGCAGCCCAGCTTGCCTGCAGGGGCAGCAGGAAGCCCTGGAGTGCCAAGATTGGCTTTGCATACTGGAACCACTGACTGTCAGTCAGTGCTGGTCCTGTTTCTCCAGGCAGAAAATGCCTCTGAAGCCCCATGGTCAATAGACACCACCTGTTTTTTGTCTGTCACTTTTGGCAAGCTGCTTGTTCTCATGGTTTTATGATTCTTCCTTGCTGCTTTACTGCCCATTTAAATTCTCTTTGCCATCTCCTTGTTTTAGGGATTGTCTTGCTGTGTTCATTCCTTCTTTTGCTTTTCAGGTTTGCTTTTATTCCCAGTAAGACCACAGTGTTTGGTCTCCTGTCTTGCTGCTCTGCCTGCCTGACTGTATCCCCAGATCGTCCCTACCCAAACCTGATCTGCTAGAAGGGAGTTTCTTCCTTCCCCCACAGTAATGTGCTGGTTTGCTTTTAGGTAGCACATTCCCCCTCTAGAACATGACAACTTCATGGCTGTGTGGAGGCAGAAGCCAGCAGGTTTTTTGGCCGTGTTGAATATGCAGGTGACTTGGTTCAGGTGCTCTGTCTCCATCCTGCTGGTGCTGACCTGCTCGGCCCTTCCTTCCCAGCAGGGGCTGCCCTACTGCCCCTGGCCAAAATGCTGGAGCCAGAGAGAAGGGATTCAAGTCCAGCCTTGTGAATGCTGTGCCTGTGCCTGCACATGACGAAGGAAGGAGACCAGGACATCAATTGATCATCACAGGCCAAATTTTATTGATCAGTACGGCGGGTTAAATACAGTTCATAATGAACTTTATGCATATTGCAAAAGTTGAGCTCAGGATTGGTTAGTTACATATCAGCAGCTACACCTACTTTTACATTCCTATGGTTCTACTTTTGATACTTTCTACATATTCTCAGGAGATATTCAGGAATAATCTCTACTCCCTCTCCTCATGTTGCAGCGAGGTCACTGATTGCTAATTGCTGACATTTCCTTTCAGCTTGCTGACTGCTGACTTCCCTCTTTCAGCTTAACCAGCGGCAATATGTCAGTATGGCCTTTCTCAGCCAACCAACTATTAATAAAGCTCTCCACATTTCCCCCGTTTTCTTCTTGAGCAAGGAGATTAGTTTGCCAGGTTTTTGCTATTGTATGGCTGACCATGTTTTGAATACAATTAAAGATACAAGGCAAAATAAGCAAAAACAGTAAAATTACACCCAGCAATCCTATAGCATAGATCACAAGGTTCCTCAGCCATGGCTCAAGCCCTAAGCTTTTAAGCCATTCGTCAATTCCTAAACCACCTTCTTCCTTGAGATTGTGAAGTCCCAGTTGCAGTTCTTTTATCTTAGTGTGAATGGACACCGAATGATCAGACAGATTCATGCAACACATTCCTTCAAACTCTTCACATCCATGTCCTTGTGCTAAGAGCAAAAAATCTACAGCAGCTCTATTTTGCAAAACAGCATGGTTAACACTCTGCACATCTGCGGTTAGCATGTCTAGAATTTGTGATGTCTTGTTCAGCTCATCCTTTGCCCAGCACCCTAATTGCTTTGCTAAATTCATGGCCTTATTGGCAGATCCTCCCGGCAAGATAGTTGAAACAACCACCTGTTTGAATGTGCCCCAAAACTGTGGATCTCCTATCAAGCTGCAGTCTAAGTCATGTATGCTACGTCTCTTTCTGTTTGAATTTTGACTCAGCTGCATTAGCAAGGACACATTAGGGTGAAACAATGACAATTTTCCCAAATAACAGGGTCCACCGTGTGGTCTAGCTGGTATACCATTCCACGCTCTGTCTCCACAAATTAAAAATATTCCTGTGGGTAATTTCATTGGTGCCGTGATTTTTGTGCTGTTACATTTACTGTAATGCTGCGGAGAGATTCCACTCACATTCAGGAATGAATCTAGGGTGGCCCATGTTTCTTTTGGTCGGTTTGAAAATTCAAAGCTAAACCATCCACCAGTTGTAGTGTTAGACAAACTGGCGTTTGTACTGCCAAAAAGGTCCAATTCCTCAGGAGGAGAATGTAAAGAGGTGTTGAGTGATTGGATCAGTAAACATTGACGATAGCCATCACTCTGACCTGCAGTATATCCTTGTTGCCCTGGCAATTTGATGTTTGACATGTTAGACATCCATAAGGTTTGATTTTTTATCAAACTGCAAAATTCTCCAGGAGACCACACCGGAAGTCCCACTAGGCATGTTCGAAATGGGTTAGTGACTCCTCCAAGACTAAGTGATGACTGGTTAATTTGATTAGCAAACGTCACCCATAAATTTTCTCTTGGCTGACTAAAACGTGTTATTTCTACTGCTTCACTTGCTACAACATTGAGCAATATAACAAGAACAAACCTCATTTTTCCTTCTGCTTGCTTTGTTTTTCCTTTCTTTGCTGTCTTTTCCCTGGTTTGCTAGATTGTCTATTGTAAGGCTGAATCAATTTTTGAATACACTGATCTAATGCTAAATCAGCATCTTTGATTACAGGTATAGCATGAGATAAGTTTGAAGGTAAATCAGCTTTACAGCAAGCTGCTGTGATGCGTGAGGCTTTATTAATTTCAAATATTCTAAGTGTTCCCTGCAACTTCCACCTAAGATATGCTATAATTACTTGTTCTGCACTCTCAAAAAGCTGTAATCCTGTCCGTCCTGGCAGGCCAGTACTTTGTTCAAGAGCTCTAACCTAAATAAAATTTCGAATCCACTTTCCACAACAAGGGGGACACCATAAATATCCTACTGACCTTTGTGAATACCAACAAACCTGATTACAATCTGCACAATGCAAAGCTACCCATGCATAGCACTTATCATTATCCCTTTTGCAAACATAACAAGGAAGCGAATGTAAGTAAGGACCAGTATAAAAGTCTGTCTCTTCAATCCAATGCAACCAATTCAATGGTGGTGATTGCAAAGCCTCTTTAGCTTTTTTACTATATGAGGCTAATAGCTCAAGGTCTTTCTTTAACACAAGACGTATTTTATTTTGCAATCGTAGTTCTTGTTCGTTATTTTCCTCAACAACTATATCCTCTCGAGGATCCCACAACTGTAAAAGTGTCCTAATCATAGAAAGTTAATTAGCAATCACCAATAGCCTTATTTAGACGAGGTCGTTCCCTTTTTTGCCTTCCTTTTCTTATCTGTCTTCAATCTTGCTGTTCCTACTTCTACTGGTCCTGTCACTTGCAAACTCAATTTCTGCAACTTTTCAATGCAGCAGTCTAGTGCCCTTTCAGGATTTCCCTTGAAGGGCCCTACAATTGAGCGCTGTGTTAAAGGTACTACTTTCCTACACCTTACAGAGACTATGCGTGATTTACTTTGAACTTTAATTCTATTCACGACACATTGTAATTCCCATCGATAATAAGCAAGAATTTTCTGTTCAGGAGACTCATAAAGACTTAGAGCTATATACGCATTTTGCCCTGTTTGTCTCCTTAATTCATCTTGCCAACTTTTACCCCACCGGTGCTCGTGTTCACAAGTGTGACACCACAAATCCCATAATAATGATTGTTCTAACCAAAAAGTTCTATCACAACCCCCACAACGTAGGGCTATCCAGGCAGCACAATGTGGATCGTGACAGTCAAGGCAATGTTCCTTTGCTGGATTTGTTAAACGAAAAGTTGATAATGAGTCAATAAAACCAATCAGCTCCTGGGTTGTCCGACAATAGTGTGTCAGTGCTCTGTCCACCGCTTTCGAGTATCCCTTCAGCTGTAGCAATAGCGGTTGTAGGACCAGAAGCAGTTTCTTTCCCAGTCGCTCCTTGTCCTCCTCCGTGAGGCGGTCCACCAAAGGCTGCATTAAAAGCAGGTTTAGTCCACTTAGCAGGCACCCACAGAGGCCCTGTAGGTGAGGAAACACAAAGATACCCCCGACCCCAATATAATACTTTCGCAGATTTTTCCCATAATCCTGTACTGGGGTTCTTATACCTAACCCAGACCTCTGTTTCCTTAGTATTTTCCTGACCTGACCTTGGATGATGTTTAATTGCAGGAGGGGTATCATCTTCCCCAAAAATACATAAATGATTAATTACATACAACACCTTAGCCAAACATGCTTGTGGATCTCTCAAATCTTGATGTTTTTCAATATATTGCTTAAGGGTACCGTTTGCTCTTTCCACTATTGCCTGTCCAGTAGGGGAGTGTGGAATACCTGTCACATGCTTAACTGACCACTGATTCAAAAATTTTTGAACCCTAGCACTCACGTAAGCTGGAGCATTATCCGTTTTGATACTTTTTGGAACTCCCATGACAGCGAAGCAACTTAACAGGTGTCTGATAACATGTATAGCTTTCTCTCCTGCCTGAGCCGTAGCCCATATGTAATGACTATACGTGTCTATAGTGACGTGCACACACTTGACTTTACCAAATCTAGCGATATGTGTAACATCCATTTGCCATTTCTCATTTATTTCTAAACCCCGAGGATTAACTCCAATGCCTAAACCTATTCCACCATTATGATAACTACATGTTGGACATGCTCTAACAATAGCTTTAGCTTCTGACAAACTCAATTCAAATTGCTTTGCTAATCCTTTTGCATTTTGATGATATCTACTATGTGCTTCTCTGGCCAATGTATGCTTATCAATAGGACAAGAGTTATCAATGGGTAGGGTAACCAGTTTATCTGCACGTTCATTTCCTTCTCCTAAACCTTCAGACCATTTATGGCTCCTGATATGAATCACAGAATACGCTGCATTTCTCTCCCGTAGAGCTTTCCTTAATTGTACCAACAACTCATACAATCGTTTATTATTCACTTCCTTAATTGCTGCTTCCTCTATTTGTTTGACTACTCCTGCAACATACATAGAGTCTGTAACCACATTTAAAGGCTCCTGTAAGTTGGATACTGCCCATACTACTGCTAACAATTCCAAAGTTTGTAAACTATCCATAGGGTCTGCTGTGAGGAGTTGATGTTTCCATAGTCCTTTTTCTTGCCAAGTGACAGCAGCACGCCTTGATTTCTTTCCTGCATCTGTAAAGGCTGTAATAGCTCCTTCTATAGGGCGTTCTTCTCTCAAGGGTCGAGTAATCCAGTTCCATTCTGTCATCCATTGCAAAACTTTAGGCACTAATTTGCTGGTATCTACTTTTGCAGACGATGTCAATAATGCTTCCTGTAAATCCTTTGAATTAATCAGGTACCAGTCCAAGGTTTCTTTTTCCATAGGCAATCTAATGGTAGCAGGTTCTCTACCATCCACTTCAAGAATTCTGAGACGCCCCTTTTTGATTAATGCAGCCAATTGTTCAATTTTTGAACATATTGTTTTCTTATGCTGTAATGGTGGAGACAACCATTCCAACACCCGTATCTCCCCCGTTTTCTTTTGTTGTTGAGAGAGAGCACCAAGCAGGTGGCAAGGGCTATTCCAGATAGTAAGGTCAATAGGGTGGTCGAGTTGTGGACGAGACACGTACCCCTGTTGTACACAGTTACTGATTCGCTGCAAGGCAAGACGATGCTCCTTTGTCAGGCATACAGGAGTAGTAGGGTCAACACCCTTTAACAAAGGCCGTAGGGCTTCTAACAAATAATTTGGTATTCCCACAATAGGTTTTAGCCACTGTAAGTCCCCCAGCAACTTCTGTGCATCATGTAGAGTCTTAATGTCCAATTGTAATTCCAATTTTTGAGGTATCACTATTTGATCCATCAAAGTCCATCCCAAATATTTCCAGGGCTTTGTAGTTTGAATTTTCTCTGAAGCAATAACAAGTGAATATGCAGCAAGAGTGTTTTTAATAATGTCAATCTGCAAAGAGGAAAATGGTTGTTGCTGTGCAAACAAAATATTGTCCATGTAATGATATATTATAGTTGCTGGCCATCTGCGACGTAGTGGCTGTAATGCTGCATCAACATAAAGCTGACATAAAGTGGGAGAATTCCACATGCCCTGTGGAAGAGATATCCATTCAAATCTTTTATCTGGTTCTCCATGATTTATTGCTGGTAAAGTAAAAGCAAATCTCTTCGTATCATTAGGATGCAGGGCAATGGTGAAGAAACAATCCTTTAGGTCAATAATTAAGAGTGGCCAGTGTTGTGGAATCATAGCTGGATTTGGAAGACCAGGCTGTAAGGCCCCCATAGGTTCCATTTGGTAATTTACAGCCCGCAAATCATGTATTAAACGATATTTCCCTGATTTCTTTTTGATCACAAAAATAGGTGTATTCCAAGGGCTCGTGGAAAGTTGTAAATGTCCCTTTGAATATTGTTCCTCCACTAATTCATGAGCATGCATAAGGCTTTCCCCTTTTAGTGGCCATTGCTTAACCATCACCGGTGTATCTGTTTTCCAGGTGAGTGGAATGGGGAAAGTCCAAGCAATGGCAATTACCCCAAAGGGTGCTGATTAGTTAACACCACTCCCAATTGTGTTAAAATGTCCCTTCCAATTAAACAGGAGACTGTAGGAGGCAGTTGCACAATTGAAAACACAGCAGATATTTGTTGATCCTCAATGCACACAGACAAAGAAGGTGACCTGCTTGCCAATGTAAATCCTCCTACTCCTGTGAGCATGTTTGCTGATGGGAATAGAGGCCAATGTTGTGGCCATGCTTCTGGAGAAATAATGCTGGTATCTGCTCCTGTATCCAATAATCCATAAAGGGTTATGCTCTGATGCCCATAAGTAATTTCAACCTTTTGCTTTGGTCTATTTTGTAAATCCACAGTTAAAAGTGTAACACCAGTAGAGCTACCGTTTTCCCCGTGCTTTGCCCAGTGCCATCGTTGATTCCCCGATGCATTGTGATAGGGCCAAGGCAACTAAAGATTCCACACATTGTTTTGGCTGCAGTGGTAGCCATGATTGTATGTCCCTGGTCAAGTCCCGCAGCAATAACTCGGCATCTAACAATAAGCCAGGTGACAGGCTCCTCTATCCTAATGCACATTCCACATTGAGGGAAATCCAGAAAAGGATATAGAGGGCTTTGGAAATGTTGAGGCATTTAGGCCTCAGGTGGGGAGTTCTTTCAGGAGAAAAGAGGTACAAGAGCAGAAAAGTTTCCCACAGTGGACGTGACAAATAACAATCTGGCACTTGGCTAGAAGCTGTGCTTTTAGGGTGGCACAAGCTTGTTTAAAGTACAATGCTTAGAAGCTACATGTGCAATGAGTGTGCTGTGCTTAGAACCAGTCCTCATGTTTCACATGCTCTGGGTGCCTTGGTCAGCAGGAGGTTGCTGAGCTGCAGGGCACTTGGACACCTGCCTGGAGGAGCTGGTGCAGGGCAGGTACAAGCTGCAGGCAGAGCTGTGAGCCCAGAGCCCATGGCAGTGACACTGCTGGGGCTCTGTCTTCATGCCTGTCCCTGTGCTTGCTCTGTCAGCTGGCACCCATTCCGTGCCAAAGGTGCTTTTGTGGGGAGGTTTGCACAGCAGTGCTGAGGCCCTGGCAAGTCTGATCTCAGTGCTGGGATCTGGAGGGTTCATGTTCTGATCTGGAGGCTTGTTCATACAGAAGGGTTGAGGGCATGGCATGGAAGGGAGGAAGCCTTGCAGGGAAACAAAGAGAGGCCCTTTCCAACAGCATCCTGCTACCTCTTAGCACTGTTCTTCTCCTGACTTGGTTGGACAGGCAAAGTTAGAGGGGAGTTGTGAGCCAACTGATGTTTCTGCACCAGGCCAGAGGTGCAGGATGTCTTTGGGTGCAGCTGTTTTCTCCTCTTCCTTTTGCTGCTTAGAGTCAGTGGAACACTTTGTCCTATTCTCAGACAGTGGGAATATAGAAGCCTAAAGAGCAATGTCCTGTGTTCCCCAGCTCCATGTTGCTTAGAAGAGGCTTAGGAATTCTTTAACATCAATAAAGTTTAGAGTAAAAATGATGGTGGCCTAGGGCTGTTATCTGTATGACCCAAGTGACACAAGAGCTGAATGCCACTGAGACAGATTTTGCAAAGTGCACTGGTGCCTTTAAAATGTGACATAGTAGTAGAACTTAGTGTTCATTTGAGGGTGCAATAGGTAAATTGATGCCCTTGAAGGGGTATAGGAAATGGTTTTTCTTCTGCCATGGGGATGGCACTAAATGTCCTGTGCTGAGCCAGTTTCTTTTCCTGCAGGATTATTGCCACGAGCTGGTGTGCCTCACTGCCAGGGAAAGGATCGTTGTGCCAATTCGGGCCATTGGTGCCCGAGCTGTGCTGGACTTCCCTGCCCAGCTGGACTTCTCCAAGTGTCCAGTCAAGGTCAGCACCCAGCAGACTCTGCTGGTGCGCAATGTCGGTGCCCGGGCAGCTCGGTACCAGCTGAGCACCCAGAGGTGAGGCAGCTCATCTGTCCCTGTGCAAACACCTTTGGGTGAGAGCGGAGTTGGGAAAGAGCTACAGAAGGAACCAAGCATCGGATCTGCTGCCCTGCAGCCTGGCTGGGAGTGAGCAGGATGGAAGGCATCTGCTCTTGCTTTCAGTGGCCTTGCAGCTTTCTCTGTCCCAGATTTCCTGGAGGCTGCTGGAACATGTTGGGAGCTGGCTTGCACCCTGCTGAGCACAAGCAGCTTCTGAAATGCTTCCTCAGCACTGTCAGCCAAGCAGAGCCATTCTCTGGGAGGCCACAGGCATGTGTCTTTGCAGTGGTCCTGGAGGGGACCTGTGGAAATCATCTGAGCAAACACACTGCTCAAAGCAAGAGCAGTGTCTGGGGGTTGCAAGGTGCCATTGGGAGACATGGACCTGTCTTTAGATGCCATACAAGGAAACAAACATGTCAATGGACCTAGTTATAAAAGCAGAAGAAAACAACCTTTTAAAACCCCCTCCATACCTTATCTTTTCTGCCTGTCAGGTGCAGTAGTGATTCATTGAGAGGATGGATCTAACAGGATGAGAAGTGTCTTAAGGAGCAGCTCACAATTAACAGAGAAAAGCCCAAAATTTAGCTTTCCAGGCCTATCTCTTAGGAGTAATTTTCCTTTGGTTATGTCAGTTTCAGGGATGTCTCCTTGACAGCTCTTCTAGCTGTGGGCTCAGGGAACAGTTTAGTGGTGTTGGGTGAAATTCAGAGGAGTTAAGTTTAGCTGTGGAGCTTGTGTCTTTGGGTCTTGGGGAGCCAGGTGTGTGTGAGAGATGAGTGCTGCAGCAGGAACAGAGGAGTCTGGTGGGTACAGCCCAGGGATGGAGGAGATGCGGGGGCTGATTTGCACTCAGTTTTTCAGTCCTGACAGCTGAGTCCTGAACTTGGCTGGATACTCTTCTCTTAGTAATTTGAAAAGAAGAGGACACCTTCTTTCTCAGGCAAGGCCTGAAGTCATCCGTGGAATGTTATTCCCATCGTGCCACCTGAAGGCAGGAGCATGTAACATGGGGCAGGAGTGGGAAGGGAAGGGAATGGAAGGTAGTGCTGAAGCCTGGCCAGGGATTCCCCTAACTGGCAGCTTCTCTATTGCGGTGAAATTTCTGGCCAAAGCCTAAGAACAGAATGCTGTGCCTTGCCCCCAGCAGGCCCTGATCCCCCCAGCCCCAGCAGAGCTGCAGCAGTGCTGGCATCAGCCCCGGGGCAGATGCAGGAGCACGAGCACTGATCTGGCTCTGGCTGCTGGGGCCTTGTCCTTCCTCCCCTCCCTCCAAAGTCTCACGTCCAGCACACGAACATTGCTGGCCCAAGGCTTCTCCATCAGCCAGCAGTGATGTTCTCACCAGTGGCAATGGGAACAGGTCAGCCCATAATTACAGCAAGAGGTCCTGAATGAGCAGAACCTGAAGCAAGTTCATCAGCTGTTACTACTGACATGAACAAAGTTCAGCTTGCCAGATGTTCTCTTTGTTTTTGTGTGTGATGCATTCATCAGCAAAGTCCCCAGCACACATTTGAAGTGACAGATTGACCGGCAACAAAGCACCAAGAGCAGGAAATTTTGTTTCCTCACTGGGGCTGTAGAAGGGCACAAAGCCCAGCAGCTGCTGGGCAGAAGCACATTTCCCCTGAGCTGTCCCTGAGCATCAAAGCACAGAGTCTTGTGTTTGTCAGGCAAGAGCTGTTTACCTGGTGACTAAATCCTGATTGTTCCTGTTAAATCCAAAGTGCACCAACGCATCTGCATCATTATTTCCAACACATTGCACAGAGTTTCTCTGCTGGGCCAAGCAAACAGTTACCAGCCTTCATGACAGCCCAGAGTCCCAGACTGCATTGCTGGTAAACACACAGAAACCTCCGGTTCTGCTTCCTTGATGTGCTCCTGCTCATGGTGCTTCATTTAGCTGGGATTGGACCCTTCAGACTGTAAATGGCATCGTCCTTTTGGGTTTCCATGTCACTGCATTGCTCTAATCTGCATTTGCACTCTTTCAGAGTTTTGATTGCTCCTTTTCTTAGAGCAGCTTTCATTGAAATGCTTAGAAAAGTTGCCCTTTTTAGGCTAAATCACGATGTTTCCAAGGTAAAATAAACCAAAGAAGCACACTGCCAATTCAACAGGAACTATTCCTTGGTCTTCAGGGAAAAGTTCCTTCTCCCTGTCTGATTCCTAGGCTGTAATCTCCCGGGACAGGGAGTGCCCTAACCTTTGCATCTCTTGAGATGAGGTTTATAGGCAGCAGGAAAAGAGAAATTCCTGAGGCAATCAGTGTCAAGCTGTGCATGCAAATAGCTCTGAAGCCTCTCTGTGCTTTTCACAAAGCATTCTCTGATGGGATTGCTGGCAGTGGGAGCCTTGAGCCTCATTGCAGACAGCTGGATGCAGAGTATGGGGAGCTGAGGTCATTTTCCCCCCCAGGATCTTGTGAGGGCTGGATCTTGTCAGCAGTGGCTCAGTGGCTGTTTGTGATCCTGTCTGTTCTGTCTCTTGTGCTGCCTGTGCTTGGATTGTCCCTGCTTGCCCAAGGGAGCTGCAGGGAGCTGCAGTGCAGCAGGAATCTCATGGCCAGGTGTCCCCAGGCCTGACCCCTCTCTCTGTGTTGCAGTCCTTTCTCCGTGGTGCCGGCCACAGGAGCTCTGGGCGCTGGTGACACCGTGCAGGTGACAGTGGCATTTCACCCGCTGGCCAGCGGTGCCCATTGCGGCTCCCTGGCCGTGTGCTGCAGCTCAGGTGAGTGCTGGGCCCTGCAGGGCACAGGACAGTTCTGCACATGGCTCCCTCTGTGCCATCCCTGCATTCCCTCCAGAGGTGCCTCCCCTGTTCAGCCTTACCCCAAAGCAAACTGAGAACTCCTTGGTGTTTAGGGGCTTGAGAAAGGCAAAGATTTTTGACTGCTGTTTTGCTGGGACTTGCTGAGTGGAGGAAGGAGGAACTCTGATTCTCCACTACGGTGTGGCTATGCCTGGGTGAAGTTGTATTTGATTCCTGGGCAGTGCTGTAGGTGAGGTCTCCATCAGACTCTCTCCAATGCAATGGATTTCTTGCACACCTCTGTCCCATATGCTGCTTCTCCACTGGCTTGCCACAGACCCTTTTTCTATGTGGCCCTTACACATAGATGTAGTTTCTGTCTAACAACATTTTCAGGCCCTCAAGTTCCTTTTTTGTGACAAATCAAAACAATTTTTTCCGTGTTTTCCCCATTTCCCAGGCTGTTCACGCTGTTGCAAACCTCTCACATCTATCTCCCATTTGATTTCTAGACTGAGGGATCCCATTCAGTCTTAATGTAGAAACTGCTCTGTACTCACTAATCTTTCCTTTGTCCCTTTCTTATTTGATTTGCAATGCTCCAGCTTGGTTTTTCAGATCCGAACAGTATAAAATATTTAAAGACTGATGTGGCTGTGGGTTTGGACAGGGAGATGATTTTCATGGTGCTCATTCTGTAGTGGTTTGTCACATTGCAGAGCCAGGCCGGTTGTGTTTCCTCACCTGTGTCCCCTCCTGCTGTGGGCTGTCACTTCACTTGTTCCTCTGGGCCTCCTTTTGCTGCCCACCTGCCCCCAGGCATATTTACTGGTCAGCAAGGAGGGATGCAAGGGATCAGGAGAGACAGGAGTCTCCTGGGATGCCCGGGGAGAGCCTGGGCAAGGCAGGACTGAGCAGGGCTCCTCAGCCCTGTCACCTGAAGGACTTGGATGCCGAAATCGCGGTGATCTGAGTGGGTCGCCGGAGCACATGGACCAATCTCCCTGTCCATCCTGTCACCTTTGGGCCAAATCTCTGCAAACACCCTCAGAAATAAGGTGTTTTAGGAGGTGCCCAGGACGTCCTCACGCTGTACACACAGAGCTGAAGGATGTGATCAATGGAGTGGTCCACAGAACTGCTCCTTCAGTGCAAAACTGGGACACTTTCTTGTGTGCCCTGTGCTTTGCTCTGTTCCTTGTGCTTCCATCAGCCAGTGAGCTGAGCAAAGACTCCCCTTTGCTTTGTTCCAGGTGAGGAAAGAATCCACACAAAGCTCCAGGGAGAAGCTGTAGACGTCAACGTTGGGCTGAGCACAAATTCCGTGGAGCTTGACAAGACTTTCACCACCATGTCAAGCCACAGAACCCTGTTCATTGAAAACAGGAGTAACATCACAGCCCACTTCCAGTGGAAGGCTTTTGCTGCTGAGGAAGAAGAGAATGAAGAGAAGAGGAGGTTGGTTTGAAAGATGCATTTCAGTGAGATACAGGCCCACGACTGAGCTAACATGTGGCCTCAGGGAATGTTGGTGCTTTTGAATGGTTTAGGCCAAGTAAACCATGCCCGGCACTGGGGTGTGTGTCCCTGGGCTTCAGGAGCTCAGCACTCAGCATTCCAGGTCATTTATACTCGAACCAGGGATGGCATTTTGGGAAGGAAAGGTTGATTGTGATGACTGGATTTGCTCAGGTCCTAATTGGGCTCTTGTCTCTCTAATCTTCTTTCTACATGACCTGGCAACATCCTTAAGCATTACCTGAGTTGCCAGTCCCTCTTTCCAAAGGTGATACACCCTCTTTATTCCCTTTAGTTCCTTCAACAGCTCCTTGCCCATGCGGGCTGGTTGTGTGTCCCTGTGCTGCTGTCAGAGAGGTTTTGAGCTCTCAGAGCAGAGAGGATTTTTTGTGAGAGAAGATAGTGCAGGATCCTTTCCCTCTCAGGACATTCTAGTGCCATGCACTGGGATGGGAGCCAAAAAGCTCTGGCTCATGAAAAGGTCTCCCCAGGAGTTTGCTGTCTTCCTCCTGCACAACAAAGTTCCTTCCCCTCTCAGAGCCTCTGTTTTCATGCATATTGCATATAAAAACTTGAATGTCCCTGAAGGGATTTGGTGCCTGAATTCATCAATTTCCTGTGGAAGTGCTCTGGGATGCTCTTGTGAAAGGCAGAGTAGGGAACCGGGTAGGTCCAAAATGGAAGGAACAAAGAGTGATGCTGTTAACATGTAGCTGTAAGCCAGCTTTGTCTCCCCTTGCCAGGGAAATGCTGCAGTGGGTGCTCTGTGATCTTTCTGTGCCCCCCCGAGCAGCTCAGTGGGAGGAAAAGCCACTTGAAATGGCTGGTTGATTCTCCCTCAGCTGTGGCAGAGGCTTTGAGGCAGGAGGTTCTCTGGAGGGATGCTGGCTTTGGAAACCTCTGCTGAGCTTGCAAGTGTGGAGTGAAACTCCCTGCTGGGCCAGGGAACAGCAAGTTGTCCTCTGATCCCTGTGGGACCCTCGTGGCTTGGGCTCAGCCTTTGCTGGGGAGCTGCTGCTGCTCCCCCCCAAGTGCTTTGCTCTCCTGCGCTCACACTTCTCTCTGCAAATCTGTGGCTCATGAAACCATCTGCTGGCCTTGTCTCTCCCTGGGGCTGCAGGCAGTGTTTGCTGTGGCTGCCCAAAGAGCTGTCCCAGGAAAACTTCCCAGAGGAGAAAGAAACAGAGAAGGTGAAGGGAGATCACAGTGCCCTCCTGAGCAGCATGGTCCAGGAGAAGATGGCAAAGGTGCATGAAGACCCCATGCTGTTCTCTGATGACATTTTTTTCATTGAGCCAATGGTAAGTGATAGCTGAGAACATTCTCTTCCTACTCTTCCTCCTCCTCCTTCTCCTCCCACCCACCCTACTCCCTACACCCACCCCTTCCCCGGCTGCGGTCACTGGGAGATCCTCAGCTGGCTCCATGTGCTGGCAGGGAGGACATGGAGTTTCTGTGAGGCTGCAGGGCTCGCTGCTGAAAGCATTTGTGCCGTGCAGGCTCCAGGCAGGGCTGGGGGCCTGACAAAGCCCAGCTCTGCTGCCAGGCTCAAGACAGTGTCTACGTGTCCTGTCAGTGTCCCAGGGAGCAGTTCTTGTAGGCAGGGGCTCCCCCCACACGTGGGGCTCAGCAGAGGCTGTTGGAGCACTGCCAGCTCACACACTGACCTGAAGCTTGCAATTGTTCCCTGGCAAAAGGAGGCCAAATTCAGCCCAAGGTTAATGACAGAAATGCCAATCCCCTCCTGTAACCATGCCTTGCACTATTTCTGAGTGTCCCTTCCCGCGTCATCTGTGAGCCTGGACACAAGGGTGGAAGGTTGAAATGGACCTTTGGAGTTGTCCTGCACACAGGGACAGAAAACCTTTTCCTTTTCTGGTGATGCAAGCAAACTGCCACATGCTCCCATCAACCAGAGCCTTGATTCTGAGTACTGGCATTGTGAGAGATGATGAATGCCTGGTGTGTGCACAGTGCAACATCCCTTCTCATCTTGGAGTAAACCCTAGAATAATGCCAGCCTCTGCTTTCTTTCAGTACAGGTTAAACTAATATTTTTATTTCCAAGGAAGGGGATCATGTTCTCTTCTTGGTTACTCCTATGGCCCATCTAAGGCCAAGAGCCAGCAGGGCACAGTGGCAGTTGCATCCCACTGTAGCTGACAGCAGCATGATGTGCCCAAGAGCTTGTGTCAGAGCAGCAGGAATATTGTGGAGAGTGGGAGCTGATCAGCTGAGCACTGAGAGCTGTGTTGGGCTGGGTTTGGAGTGTTTCCTTGGCTCCTTGTGTTGTTCACTCATCACTGATGCTCCAAACAAAGGCTTACAGGAGGGTGTTGAAAACAAGCAATGTGAAGTTTGCAGAGCAATGTTTTGGTGTCTCTTTCTGCTGTAGGAGGGAGAAATCGGGCCGAATTGTTCGGCTGAAATCAAGGTGACCTTCAAACCCCTGGAAGCACTGGAGTATGGAAGTGTGGCTTACTGCAGCATCTCAGGTGCAGCTCCTTTGCCCTGCCTCTCTCCCCCTCAGTGAAGCCATGGTGCCAGCCTGAGCCCACTGGGCTCCCATGGAAGTGCTGGGAAGGGTCCCTGGTCAGCAGGGCAGTGCTGGCACATCCCCCCTGGCCCTGCAGCTGCCAGGGAGTCTCCCGTGCCAGGCCAGGGCTCAGAATGCTGTGTGTGCCTGACTGATCCCAGAACAGCCCAGGCAGTGCAGGGAGAGGTTTTCATGCCATGGCTTTGCCAGCATTCCCTCAAAGGCCAGAGAGCTCCAGAGCAGAACAGCTTCAGTGAACAAGCACTCAGCCCCTGCAGGCCCCTGGCCTCCAGGATGGCTCCATTTGCCATGGATCCATCATCAGGAAGCAGGAGCTGAGTTAGAAATGGGTCTCCCTGAGCCTGGACCACCTCCCAGTGCCCAGACAGCAGCAGAGCAGAGGGGGCTGAGCCCCACTGAGCCCGGGCTGTTGGTAGAGGGAGCAGCCTTGGCCAGCAGCTGCTGCTCTCCCTGTGTGGCAGTTGTCACCTTGCAGCTCTCAGTCTGTGGAAACAGAACACAGTGCTGAGTGTCACAAGGGGAGCACTTGGGCAACAAAGTCCTGTGCTCCTGGGCCAGGGAGTTTGGGAATTGCCAAACTCTGTAGGAGCTTTGTGCCTGCACTGAATGGATTTCAAAGCTCCTCTAGGTGCATGGGAAGGAAACCACAGAATAACAGTATGGTAAGGATGGAATGGACCTTAAAGATCATCTAGTCCCAAGGCCCCTGCCATGGGCAGGGACACCTCCCCCTAGAGCAGGGAGCTCCAAGCCCCATCCAGCCTGGCTTGGAACACTTGCAGGGCTGGAAGCTCCACAACATCCCTGGGGAACCTGCTCCAGTGCCTCACCACCCTCACAGGAAAAATTTCTTCCCTAATATCTCACCGAAATCTCCTTTCTTTCAATTTCTACCCATTACTCTTTGACCTGTCACTACAGGCACCAGAGGTTTTAAACTCAGCAAACTGGTGGCTCAAATTGGAAAGCAGCCCAGGGAATGGGTTAGAAATTGCAAGTCAGCCTCAGGGGATATGTCCTGAGGGAAGAGAAGGGTCCATATCTTCTCCTGCAGCATCAGGAGCTGGTTGCGTCCAGCTCAGAGTCGGGGACTAGCACTGAGGCAGCCTGGAAAATGCAGTGGAGCAGAGGGAATGATTGTACTGCAATGGACATCTCTCCCCAGGCCGTGAGAGCAGGCTGCCCCTGCAGCTCAGAGGGGAAGGCCAAGGACCCTTGGTTGTATTCAGCTCTCAGACTCTGAACCTTGGGAATGTTTTTGTCAACACCCCCCATGTCTATGAGGTGAGCAGCAGGGCTTGGGATGGATCCTGATGGCTCCTGAGGCAGCAGCAAGCCTGGTGCAGCTGTGGACTTGCTGCCAACCTGGGCAGCTGTGAGCAGGGAATATTTGATGGACTGCTGAAATCTGGGGGGTCACAAAGGTGTGTCTGTTGTTCCTGAAGCCCCAGTCCCTGCTTTTGGGCAGCCTTCCTTAGGGATCAGCTGGGAGGCTTCCTGCAAAAACACCCCTTGGCACATGAAACCAAGCCTGGGTCAAAAAGCTGCATGTTCAGAGGCTTTTGTGGCAGTGCCAGACACAAGGCACCTTTGCACTGGGCTCTGCAGAAGCAGCTGCAACAAACTGGCTGCCTTTGAGCTTCAGCCCACTGCCAACAGCTCCCAGCCAAGTGTCTTCTGCTTATTGCTGCAATCACAGGAAATCCTTGGGAGTTCTCTCCCTTGCTGACCAGTCCCTCACCACACTTCAGCCTCGGTGCATCTCTGGCTCTAGAAAGAGAGAAGTGTTCCTGGGAATAAAGCAAAGGGTTTTTCTACCTATTTGCCTCCTCCCCAGTAGAGTCAAGCTTGCAAAAACTTCATGAGGCACTGCGTCCTGGCAGACACTTTCAAAATCTTGGCTGTGGAAGGGAAAGACATGCTTAGTTTTCTCACCAAAAGATGGTGCTGTCTGTACGTTTTGATGCTGATGCCTCATTCTCAATGTATTGTTTTCATGGTCTGGGAAAAGGTGAATGAGCAGATGTTGCTGTTGGAGCTGTGCTCACTGGGGCAGCAGCAGCTCCGGGGTGATTCCCTAGGCAGCTGCAATCAGCCCACGTTGCTCTCAGTGCCAGCTCTCAATGCGCTTGGTGCTGCTGAGCAGAGGGGCACTGCTCTGTGTCCATGGGATAAGCCAGGGTGACTGCAGTTCTGTGGAGTTGCCACTGCTCTGCATGAAAACCCAAAGGCAGAACTTGTCCTGTTGTATCTTTGGACTTCTGCCATTCAGCAGCACAAAGCATCTTCTGCCTTTTCTGGGTGTTCATTGCATCATTAGACAGTAACTCACAAGAAGGGAAGATTCCACATGTATTTCCATTTTGCTTTCTTGCTGCTGCAGGTGAAACTGATGAACCAAGGAGCTATTGATGCTCCCTTCACCTGTCTCCCTTCAGCCACCAACCTGGGCTTGTGTTTCAAGTTTGCCCCCGAGGAGGGCATCATTGCAGCAGGTGGGAGCCAGAGTGTGCAGATCTCCTTCAGTGCCACCGTGCTGGGGAGCTTTGAGGAGCAGTTCCAGTTCAGTGTGGCTGGATCTCCTGTGCCTGCCATCCTGACCATCAAGTAAGGACCCTGGGAGCTGGGTGGGCACATCTGTAGCTGTCTCTGGGACATCCCCCACCTACCTCCTTTTGGGGTGGAGCAGAGGAAAAAGGTGTTTCCTGAGGTCTGAATCTCTGCTCTGCTGCTGGCATTGCTTTAGTGTGAGGCTGCCTCCTGCCCTGTGTGGTAGCTGGGAGCTGGAATGACTCCTCCCTGCAGGGATCTCCCTGTGCCTTGGGCCATGGCAGGCAGTGGGATGGATCAGCTTTGGGCAGCAGCTGCTCTGGGATGTCCCACCTGAACACCCAGCAAGGCCCCCAGGGCTTTGCAGATGGGCCAGCCTGGCTGATTCTGCAGTACTAGCAGTGTTTGTAAAACCTTGTGTGAATAATCCATGCCAGATGGGCAGCAGCAGCCTCAGCTCACCTCTCATGGCCATGCTGTGGGGCACAAGCTGTGCCCCCAGCTCCTGTGCACAGAGGGCTCTGGTGCCTCCTTTGCACAGCCAGCAAAGGGCTGATGTGGGAGTCAGGAACTGTGCAGCAGGAGCTGTGCCAAGGACTGGGGCACCATCCCGTGGGCTAATGCCATGGCAGGAGACAATCCTGGCCCAGCCAAAGGGAGAAGGGCTGATCATAGGGGAGGCAGAGCTCAGTGCTCAGCACCACAGCAGCGTGAGGCCTTGTCCCTGCCAGCCTGAGCCATGTGCTGCAGGATAATGGAGTGGAAGCAGGAGAGCTGGTGCTGGCTGCTCTGCAGCTTTGGAGCTGGGCTGCTGCTCTTGGGAGGCACTGGCTCAAGGCAGTGAAGAAATGAAAGCAATCTGCACTGGATGATGCCAATGAGATAAGGGAGATGGGTAAAGAAGAACAAGGAAGTTATTCCTTAGCAAGAGAAAAGTGGTGAGCAGGTGTGCCCATAGTGGAGAAACAATGACGCTGCCTTTGTTTTTGGAGAAAAAGTGCTGCTTTTTTCATTTGGAAATCAAGAGGGAACCTTTCACCATCAAATAATTGATTCTCCTCTGTCCCTCCCCCAAAGTGGCCATGGGCTGTTTCTGCATCAGCAGCTTTCTCCTTGAGCAGGGGCAGGTGTCTCTTGTTGAGATGTGCAGAGCAGAGCCAGGGTCAGTCCTGTGAATACAATAGAGGACACAGTTCACTGGTTCTTGATTTTGAACCAAAAGGCAGAGTGGGCACTGATTGGCATCAACCATGAAATCAACTGGTGAATGTTGTGCAGCTTCAAGTGCTGATTTCAGTGGATGTTGGTGGCTTTTGGAGTGTGTCTGCTGAGTTCAAGGACAGGTGAGGTGCTGTGCTTGATTCAGGACAGCCAAGTTTGGTTGTTGAAACTCTTGCTCTTGGCTGTGCCAGCTGGTGCACTGCTGACAAGCTGGTCCTTTCCTTTAGGATTCATCTGTGCCCTGGGTAGAATTGTTGCTGCTCTTTTCAGAGGATGTTTGGGAATGCCCTGGATTCGTGTCTCAGAAAAGTGTCTGTAATGATTGTGTGGGTCAAACTCTCTTGAGAAAGCTCCTCCATGGGAACAGCAGTTGCTGCTCAGAAGGAGCAAAGCAGGGAAGCTGTGGCTGGAAGGGCTGCTTACAGAAGTTTGTGGGGACACCTTGATGTCCATGCCATTGCAGATGGGGAAACTGAGGCACGGAGCCATGTCTGGGTGTGTGTTCAGGGTCCTTCATGGGACCCCCAGCAACCCAGGGGCTTCTCCTGCCTGCCCTGTGCCCAGAGCCCATCAGGGGCTGTTGGCTGCTGCCCCTTGGCTTGAGCTGCCTCCTGTGCCCAGGGCCCTGTGCTGAGCACACGGGGCTGTGTTGGTTGGAAACCCAGGGTGCCCTGAGCCCAGGTTTTGTGCCCCCGAGCCACGACAGCCGGACCTTTGCAATGCCTTTAACCGAGCCATTGCCTGCTCTGTCCTCGGCCTGCAGGGGCAGCGTCACTGCACCGAGTTTACACTTCGACCTCGCTGAGCTCGACTTCGGGGACATCTCCTTTGGTGAGTGTTCCCTGGGCTGGGACACAGCCTCAGGGATCTGTGCCTTCCAACAGAAAAGCATCCCTCACTCCTGCCTGCCCCAGCAGCCTCTTCAGGCTGTGAACTGCAGGGCTGCTGCTGCTGCTGCCTCAGGGGGCATTTTGCCATTGTGAGATCCAATGGAAGCAAGGAATAGAAAGGCAGTATTTTCTGGTGTCTCTGTGCTGCTTTAAAAGACAGATGTCTGCCAAGGAAGGTGGGAATCTTGCTGCAATGGAAAGATGAGCCCCTCCCTCCAAATGATTATCCCTTTGAAAGTACAGGGGTCCCAGGCAAAACTGTGGGAAAAGAAATAACAGTTCTTTGCTAGACTATCTCAGGAGAGCACAGACAAGAAGGCAAGAACAGACATTTCCCAGATGCCAAGTCCTGTTTTTCCCCTTTGGTGGAGTTCTGGTCACAGCAGGAGGAGCTGTGGGCTCTGGCAGGGCAGTGATCCCCCCCAGCCGGTGCGGGAAGGGAAGGAGGAAATGCTCCTTTTGCAGAGCCCCAGAGGACAGGGGATGTGGGCAGTGCCCAGCAGCAGCAGCGGGGCAGGCAGGCAGGGTCGGTGCCAGCGCTGAGCTGCAGCCAGGGCAGCCCCGGCCAAGCACAAACCTCCCGCAGCTGCAGCGGCCGAACTGCGATCCCAGAGCGGGAGGAAGGGAAGCTCCGCTCCCTGCCCAGCCTCAGCTCCCACTGCACAGCCGCCCACGGCATCACGCCACAACTCCCAAAAACCCCCAAGGGAAAAGCCCAGTCCAGGGCCAAAACGCCCCAAAACCCCCCAGAACCCCAATCCCCCTTTCCAGACCAAGGGCAACATTCATGGCCAAGCCTAAACCCAGAGCAATGAAGTTCATGAACTTCTGAAAGAAATTAATTGCCTTTTTTGAGCTGCTTCTTCCCCAGCCTGCATCACCACGGAGGCGCTTGTCAAGTTGACTTTGGAAGGAATGAAACACAAAAGGCAACAGATGGAAATATGGTTCTGAAGCAGGAGATTGATCCTGCTGAATCCAATTTCATTCCTAAGGGCTCTTAGGCTGAAGGCAGCTGTTGTATCTTTGCTTCTTTGTACCTGTTGACTGTTGTCTGCATGTGCTGGCCTCAGTCTCGTTGGAGGTTTTGACATCTGGGTTTGTCCTTTTTGTGCCTCTCTTGCCTCCCTGCTGGAGTCCCTGCTGGAGCTGGCAGTGGTCACTTGGATGGGCACAGAGAAGCTCTGGGCTGCAGCTGCAGTTGTTTTTTCTCCCCATCTGTGTCCCAGATGCTCTTGGTGAGCAGGCCTGGGGAGAAGTCTCCTCCCCACAGAGCTGGCCAGCCCAGCCAGATGTGCAGTGCAGAGCAGGCTGTGGCTGCTCTGTGCGCTCTGCAGGACATCCCCACCATGAGTGGCTGTATCTCTGGCTTTGCAGGATGGAAAGCAAATCTCAGAGCCAAAGTGGGGTAAACCCTTGCAGGCAGCACTCTCAGTGAGCAGCATGGCTGTGATGTCCCTGTTTGTTGGGTGAGGTGGGACCTGGTTCCTAATTGCTAATCTCAAAGCAAGGCTTGGCTGTGCCCCAGTTGAGTGGGCTCTGAGCTGTCATGTGCTCAGTCTGTTTGGCCCAAAGCAAGAGATGCCTTAAGGATCCTGCAGAGAGAAGCTGCATTAGGGTGCTTTGCATCACGTTTTAGTTCCTGATTCCATCCTCACTTTCTTTTGCTGTAGCTTCTTCTCACTGACATCTCACTCTTTATATGTCTTGAAAAAGGTGGGAGTGTTGGCAGGCTGAGCAGGGAATTGGACAGCTTGAATTCTCAGAGTAAATGCTGGGTCTGGGTGCACACTCATCACTGAGAGAGAACTGTGCTGGTTTGGGGCAGGTGAGGGAGCTCGTCCCCATCACAAAGGGAGAAGCTTGCAGTGTTCAGCAGGGCTAGGAGTGGGCATTTTCAAGGCTGCAGTCAATCTGTGTCAAAGGGAACTAAGTGACGATTAATTCCTCACGCAGCTCCTAGGTGAGCTGTAGTTCAGATAATAAAGAGCTCAGCTCCAATCCCACTTTGATCCTGCCAGGATCTTGCCCCCAGGATCATGCCCTGCTGGGTGCCTGAATGGATATTTGTGTCCTTGCCCAGGCTTTCCCTACACGCAGTGCTGCCGCCTCACCAACAGCTCCGCGGTGCCCCTGACGTTCCAGCTCCGCATGTCAGACGATGGCACACAGCCGGCTGTGGACAGCGTGGATCAGATCCGCAGGGACACCGACCCGGCCTGGAGCAAGGGAATCCATTTCCATGTGGAGCCCAGGGAGTTCACCATCAATCCCAGCCAAGGCACCATCCTCCCCCAGGGACACCAGGACATCGAGGTACGGCAAGAGCCCGGCCACAGCCGCTGCAGCACCAGGGCTGGAGCTGCACTGCAGGGTGGGAGGGCTTTAGCTCTGGTGCCAGCTTGGAGCATCCTGGCACTGAGAGGTCTGCACTGCTGGGAGGCCTCTGCTAGCTGGCTTACTCGGGATGTTCCTCAAGGAGCACTGTTTGCTTTCCAAAATCATATGCTGAGCTCACAGACCTTATGGTCAAGGCCTGAAGCCATTCTTGTGTTTTTGAGAGCGATTGATTTGATTGCAATGGGGCAGAGCAAGGATGAGGGCAGAAGGTGGCTGTTAGAAAGATGTAATTGTATCAAGCAGTGAGCTTTTCTTCTTGGTCTCATTTCCCCCATCCTGGGGAGCAGAATGATTTGTGTTCACTGCAGGAAGCTCCAGTGGAGACAAAACATCTGCAGCCATGTGTAGCGGTTCAAATTTATTGTATTGATTCCTTTTTAAGTGGTTTGTTCTGTGGTACCCCGTGTTCTTCCTGAGTTGGTTTACCCTTGGGTTTTACCCTCCCTCAAAGCTGTCCCTCATGCCATTCCCTGCCCCTTGTTCCAGCTCTTTCCCTGCTGTCAAACCCAGCCCCTTTTGTTCCCCAACCTTTTTTGCCAATTTAACCTGGAGCCAATCCGTGTCTGCAACACCCCTTTGGAATTCCCCTATTCCTGGAGGCCCCATTGGCCCATGTGAGCCATCCTCCCCACCTTCTTACCCAAAGTGGCTCCAGACACTTGATGTAGTCCCCTCAGTGCTCCCCTGAGGATTCCCTTTTGGTTTGCTGTTTGTATCCACCCCCTGCTTTGTGTCTGTACAAAATTGCTTGCACAGGAGTGTGCAGGGCTCTTTTGGCTCTGATCCTTTTGCTTGGAATAAACCCTTTCTTGTGGAACTTCAAGACAGAGATCCTTCTCCTTTCTCCTCTGCCTGGTCCCTGTGGTGGCTTGTCTCTTGCAGTGTAGAGCAAGAGGCTCTGAGGGTTCTGCCTCTGGTCAGTGCCCACCCTGGGGCAGTTCTGAGGGTTCTGCCTGTGGTCAATGCCCACCCTGGGGCAGTTCTGAGGGTTCTGCCTCTGGTCAGTGCCCACCCTGGGGCAGTTCTGAGGGTTCTGCCTGTGGTCAATGCCCACCCTGGGGCAGTTCCCCACTCCTGGTGTGGGGCTGGAGTTCTCAGAGCCAGCCCGGGCTCAGGCTCCCAGGGCAGCCATGAACTGCCCAGCACCTGCTGGGCCACACTTTGCCCTCAGCCTCCTGCTGTAAAGCTGAACTCATTGTGGTCAAGTCAGATTTCCTCTGCATGGATGTCTTTGTAGTCAGATGAGAAATTGGCCCCTTAATTTGAATGCAGTGGTGCATGGAGCTGTAGTCTAATGTTTTAATGTAGCTGACCTGTGCCCTGAAAGCAAGGTGTGTTTAACAAATCTGGTATTGCCAGAAGGCTTTTGTTACTCTGAGACTGTGCTCTACACATGGAGCAGCAGAAGAATTAAGGCCAAATCCTCCCTCAGGAACTAGAGGGTATCACCCGTGGGTAATGAGCTTTTGTAAGGAAGAATTGACTGTTCTTCTCTTCCACCAGGTGACCCTGTGCTCCAACACGGTGATGGAGTTCTATCGGAGATTGCTGGTGGACCTGGAGGGTATTGGCAAGGGAGTGGCAGCCCTGATCATCACAGCCAGGTAGCAGCCCTTGCCTGGCCTCCCCCAGGCACTGTCTTGCCCAGGCTGTGCTGGCTGCAGCTGCCAAGGAGAAGTGCTGCTGAATGCCCTCATGTTGAGCCAGCTGGACACGAGAACAGCAGTGCTTGGGCAGCGGCCCGTGGTGAAAAGCACGTATGCTCACAGCCCAGCACGGTCCTGGGCCCTCTTCTAAAGGCACCAGGAAAGATATCATTGATTGGCCTTGTTTTTGGTGCTTGAGGTGGAACAAATTTCCCGAGGGCCTCCTCTCCTTCTGGCTGCAAGAGGTGGAGTTGTTCTGGCTGTGAGCACCGTGCACTGGTTTGGGCCACACCAAGCAGCTGCTGAGAGTCAGGCTCTGGCTCTGTCCATGAGGGCACATGGCAGGGGGAAGTGGCTCCCAGCAAGAGTGGGGAGGGCAAGGTCTGACAAGGGGAAAGCAGCCCTTGATGTGGCAGGTCAGCTCCAGTTTTTGTCCTTCCCTGTGCTTCCCATTTTGAGCTTTAATGTTGTCAGAGTTGAGAGCAAAAGTGGTTGTTGCTGCAGCAGAATTCCATGGTGCTGTGCTGCTGTGGGTGTCAGTGTGATGCCCAGAGGGATGCAGCTCCCTGGTGCTGTTCCCTGTGCAGGCAGAGCCATCCAGGCAGTGCCTGGGCTGCCATTGTGTACAGCAGGTGGAGCTGGGGCCAGGCAGTGCCTGGAGCTGTGCAGTGAAGGAGCCAGGGAGCTGCAGGGCCTGGCAGGGGCTGATCAGCCCCTCTGTGGGGCAGCTGCTGTCTCGTGCCCTCCAGGGCTGGGGCAAAGAGCTGAGTTCTCAGGCAGGGCAACAGCACCATGGCAGAGAAGGGAGTCATTTTTACTGAGACCCTGGAGCTGTGTGTTCCTTGAGCCTTAGGGAGAACTGATCCTTGTTGAGTCATTTTTACTGAGACACTGGAGCTGTGTGTTCCTTGAGCCATAGCAAGCACTGATCCTTGTTGGGAAGGCTCCCCCAGAGCTCATGGGTCACTGGGACTGTTCCAGGAGTCCTTGCAAGCCTTCTTGGGCAAAGGAGGGGCTGAGGCAGCTGTGGGGCAAAGTGCTCTGCCTGGGGCACTTGGCAGCCTCTGGGTGCTGCCTCTCAGGGTTTGCCCCTCCTTGACAAGACATGTTGGAGTGGGAAGAGGTAGAAGGCAATTTATTCCTGTAGGGCTCTTCAATGTGCATTTGACAGTGACCAATGTGTTCTGCTCCATTTCACAATCTGTGGGGGTAGGCATTCTCCATTCTCTCAGTATCTCTGATTGTCCTGGGGTCATCTCTTTGCCCAGATGTCTCGTTCCTGAGCTCCAAGTGTCCTCCCCAGTGCTGCTGTGTGATGAGTGCCACCTGAAGGTGCCCTATGAGAGGAAGATCCTCATTAGGAATCCCAGCCACCTTCCTGGCTGCTACGGGCTTATTCCCCAGGTTTGGCATCACATCCACCTCCTCCTGTCAAATATTCCTGAGGAGATTATTAGGGGAAAAAAGGGTTTGGATAAGACCTTGCTGGTTTCTATTTAGTCTTAAAGATCTGCTGAGAACAGGATCCTACCCAACTGTAAACTTTAGGAGGCAGTTGAAGCTCCTGAGGAAACAGTTGATGTTCTAGTCCTCAGGGTGTTTTCCTGTGGGAGATCTTAGAGGGTTGTGAAAAGCTGCTGCACCCACAGACACCAGTGCCTGTGCTGGCAGCCTCCTTGCAGGATGCCCTGGGAGTGCTAAACCTACAATTCCTGCATCTTGTTTGTGCCTTTGACCTTTGTCCTGGGGAGTTTTAAAGGTGTGTGTAAGTTGCTGTTGTGGTGGATGTTAAGGAGCCTAAAGTTTCTTGAGAGGTCCCTCTGAATCTGCATTTCATTGTGTCCCTTCCAGAAACGCAAGGAGGACTCTGCTGTGCTCTACTCCAGCCCCAAGCCCTGTGGGATTGTGCAGCCCCAGAGCACAGCAGAGATCCCAATTGTGGTGGCTGTGCAGGCCCTGGGCACTCATCGCACCGACGTTCTCATCAGCGTGTTCGGGGATGAGAGAAACCCTCTGGTGAGGGCAAGGGGAGATGTGAGCCTGTGTGCAGCTGCTCCTGGCAGGGTGCACAGGGACAGGGATTCTGCCGGGGACAACAGGCACAGGCTGCTGGGGAGAAGGACAGGAGGGATGGGGGGCACAAACAGCTCCTGCCTCAGAGGTGGGAATCTCAGTGTCTGACACAGAATGGAGCTGGGCTAAGCTGGAATCCAGGGGCATTTGAGTACATTATTCTTTCAAATGCTGTTAACTTTGGGAACATCTGTTTGGAAATGTCATCTCTCTGAGCACAAAAGAGGATGTCAGAAGTCTTCTAGGAACCTTGAGCTTTCTGTAAAAGAAAGGAAAGCTGGCATTTGAAGACTGGTTGAAAGGACTGAAACTTCGATTAAAACATATGGAAATGGCAATGCCAAATTCCTTGGATGGTACCAAACATCTGAACCCGGGCCATCGTGGCACTGCCTGTAAATCAGTGAACAGGAAGGAAAGGCAATGCAGGCTGTGCCAGGGAGCCTGAAGTTTGACCAAACAGTTGCTTTTAACTATCAGGCTGCTTCCCTTAAAGAGGAGGGTTTCTCCCCACCAGAAGAACCAGTTGTTTAACTGTCAGGCAGGTCTTACCTAGAGATTTCTTGCAAAGATAAAAGCTTTGGGCCAGTAATTTTTAGTTTGAAAGGTTCTCTAACCTTAATCCTTTTCGATTTGGAGGTAAACATGTAATTTTCTTTTTCCCCAAAAGCCCAGCATTTCAGTTGGAGAGTGGTAGCTGTCCCTAAAGCAATAACTTGAGCAGGGTTGAGCTGTTGAAGGTTTTTTAGGTTTGTCTGTTGTGGTTTGTTTTGGGGATTTTAAAATCTTTCTTGCTTGCTTCCTGGAACAGAGAGCACAATTACGGAGCTCAGGACGGCTGGCAGAAATCTCCCCAAGCCCAAGGCTGGCAGAGCTTGGCAGGATCCCAGCACCACAGCCTGTGTATGTATGGATGGAAGGATGGATGGATGGGGAATGCGACCTGAGTCACCTGGGAGTGTTGGAAAATGTCAACCAACCCCCCAGCGGTGTCAGGGGAACATTCCTGATAAATCCCTGGTGGAGCTGCAGAGTTTCTGGCCTTGGGCACTGGTGGGCTGTGCTGGCTGGGCACTGGCTGGGTCTGCCCCTCGGTGTCTCAAATGTCACCTTTTTGCTGCCTTCTCTGTCTTTTCCTCTCCCACTGTGCTTTTTGCATCCCCACTGGGTGTTAATGCCTGTCCTCTGTAGTTGCTCAGTGCAAGCAGTTGCAGCTGCTGCAGCACCTCAGTGCCATCCCTGGGCTGCCTTTAGAACAGACCTGCCCCAGCCTGGATTGGGAAGGGCTGGATCAAACCATTTCTCAGTTCAACGTGCCAGCACTCAGCCAGGGGCTGCATCCTGGCCAGGAGCTGCTCGTGCAGGTGTCCCTCCCTCTGCAGGTCCCTGTTCATAGTTATTTATTTTCCAGAGATGAGCTCCACCCACCTAAATTCAAACCCCAGCCACCGAAGGAGAGGAGAACCAGTCTGGAATCCCCGGCATCTCGATGGAGGCACTTCAGGACTGGAAAGGTGGAGGCAGCCAGAGCCCTGAAAGAAGTGCAGGATTTTACCCACTCTTCAGGAGCAGAGATAGATTTTCTTGTACACCTACTGCTTGCTTTGCCTCCCCAGCCTGCCAGCACCAAGTCCTGCTCATGCTGAGCTCCCTTTTTGCTGCCCTGCTGTGCTGTGCCCTGACAGTGGGCTGGGCAGCAGGGCCAGTGGCTGGACATGGGCTGAGGGGAGGGAGAAATAGGAGAGTTTTCCTGGAGAAGCTGACTCAGATCCTACAGGCCTGTGCTGAGTGTGGGATTTTTTGCCTTGTTTCCTTCCCCATGTAAGATGAGGCTTTTCTCTGCATCATCATGGTAACACCTCCAGCTTCCCTCCCAGAGCAAGCTGGGATGATCCTGATCTCCATGGAGCCTCTTCCCAAGGCAGCCAGACTCCCTGTTTGCAGGGCTCTGCTTTCACCCAGAGCTGCTATTGCACTGCTGGCCCTGGAGCTGTCTGACAAAGGGAGACTTTGCAGGGGGCTGTCTCTTCTTCCCAGCATAGAAAATGGCTTGTTTTTTGGGTGCCAGCACCAACTCCTGAGCACCCTCACCTCCCTCGAGGCTTGGAGGGATTCAGGTGCTCCCTGGACGTGGCTCACACTCCCCTGGGAGCGGAGAAGGAGAGGGAATCTGTCTCCCTTGCCCATTGTCAGTGTGGCAAGCAGGGCTGGAGCTGCCAGTGCCACTGGGGGCCCTCAGCATTGGCCACAGAGGGGCCTCCCATCCCTGCAGGCCCATCACAAAGTGCTGCTGGAGCAGCTGCTTGTTGGAGAGGCCGTGCAGGACACATTGTAGGGCTGTCCAAGGACGCTGTGCAGCACCTGTGGAGGGCACTGCTCCCCCTGGAACTCCTCAGGTGCTCCACAGGAAATTTTTGCAGGAGCTTTTGCTGTAGCACCTTGAGAAAGAAGCATTTAAATCAGAGAGAGAGGGGAAGAGCCTCAGGAGTCAGATGAGCTGGGCTGGACTCCTTCCCTCAGCCCCAAGAGCTCTCACTCTGAGTCTCCTCCTTTTCTAAAAGCAGGAAGTTTTGAAACTTTTTAAAGGCAAGTTGTGCATCAGAGAGAATTTCTACTGCCAGGAGCCATGCCATTTCACTTTCATGTCATGTACTAATTAATGCATTGACCCGTGAGTATGGGAGAAGATTTTCCCCATGGTCCCTGCACTGGTCAATGGCATGGATGCAGGATGAGGTGAGGGTGATTCTGGCAGTGTTTGGGGAATAGGCCCCTCTGGCTACAGCTGCACTTTGCTCCAAGATGCTCTTCTGCCTCCATTTCCATGCTCAACACCTCAATCTCTCCTGTCTTCCGTCCAGGCTTTCAGTATCCTGCCACTGCCAGGTGTGCTGCAGCCAGGAGAGAGCCAGCAGGTCTCCTCCACCTTCTCTGGCAACCTCACCACCACCTGCAATGTCCCGGAGCTGTGCCACATGGAGGGAGGCTCCACCTACAAGGTGCTGGTGCCCAGGGCAGCCTCACGTGTCAGCTCCTCCCTGAGCCCCCAGGAGATCAACTGTGGCTCTCAGGCCCCTCTCAGGGACAGGTGAGTCAGCCCTTCTGTGGGTTCCTGCTCTGCCATGGGTTATTGTCCTTGCAGGGCTTCCCTGCTCCAAGGCCTCTGAGCTCAGAGGAGCAGCAGAGCAAAGGCCAGCAGCAACACAGGGATGGCCACTCTGAGCTCCCTGGCTGCCAAGAGAGGAAGGACCTTCTTCTGTTGAGACAGAACCTCTTCTTCTCTATTTGAGTGCTGAGCCCTGCTGGCTTAGCTGCTGCCTGCAGGGAGCTGGGCTCTGGGCTTGCCTTGGCACCACCTCTAGAGGTGTCTTAAAGTCCATGGTGTTGAGTGGCATCTTCTTCATCATCTGCCTTCTTCACCAGAACAGTGGGATTGTGGTATGGGCAGGCGTGGGGCACAGAGCAAACCTTGCTTTGGGTCCTGCTCCTGCCACAGATGAAGTCCTTGCAATGCTGATCTGCCAGGGTTCTCCTTATGGTGGGACAGCAGCCAGAAAGGCTCCTGTCCTTTAGGCTCCCCTGCAGCTGCAGCCGTAGGCAAGCACAGGAGAAGCTCAGCTCCAGCAAGGCAGCCCAGCTCAGGACACACAGGCCAAGTGTGGAGCTGGGAGTGGAGGCTGCTTAAAGCCAGCCTGTGCAGCAGGACTTCTTCAGGCCAGGCTGAAGTTGGTTTCATGGGGAGGAGATGGATGAGGCTGCTTCCAATGGTTTCCATGGCAGCCAGCACTGGTTTGCTTGGTCCCAGCTGGGTTCCAGCAGGAAATCTGCCTGACAAGAGCCTGTCTTGCAGGAGAGGAGTTCCTGCAGCCTTTGCTTTCTGACTGATAGGATTGTTCTCATGAAGGAGCAGGCTAGGAGTCGTTAAAACTGAAGATCACGGACAGAGACTCTCTAACTAATTAAAGTTAGATTGTGGGATGTTTATTAACACCGGCGGGTGGCACCAGAGCCGTCCCTAAAAGGCGTGACCGCGCTGTCCAAGGTTCTTTGCCCTCTCTTTATTTCCCAAGATCTTACATACAATACATCTGCACAACCCCAGCACCTCCCATCCCTGCTCTGTATTCAAATGAGGTCATTGGTCCTTCACTCCTGTGTCAATTCTTCCCTTGAACTCGGTCAATGGTCTCGAAGTGGGTCAGTGGTCTTTATCAGGTCTCTGTGACCCTCTGGCACCATCCAAGGTCCCCAACTTAGTGATTAATTGACATCAAGCCCAGGTGCTAACCATTGTTCTACTGGTTTCAAGATGTTCTTATAACAGTTCACTTCCTCCACTTCCCTCTAGAAAGATGCTCCTAATGGTAAACAATAGAACAATCAGCTCCAGCTTAAGCATCTCATAATCATTAACCTATGGTCTGCCTATCTAACTTACATCCTGATCAATGGGAATTGCTTCTAACCCTCAGCTGAAATCTGAACTCTTTAAAATCATGCCTCAGCTATGCCCAGGGAGAAGGGGGCTGAATGAGCTGAGTAAGAACTGCAGGAGAGCTAAGCAGATGTCAGAAATCTGTGCTCTGCTTTAAACTGGGAAGCCAAGAGACAAAGGGCGTTTCCGGGCACCAGAGCAGAGCTGCTAGATCAGCCTTTGGCAGGAGCTGGAGGGGTCTGGCTGTGCCTTCAGAGGGAGCTTTCACAGCCAACACCTTATGATGGCAAAGCTCAGGTTTGGCTGGTCCTGGAGGTCTCCTTCCACCCATGCCCTCACTTGGGATGTTCCCAACCTCTGTAGGTTGAGGAGAATTCACGGAAATGGCCTCAGGGTCAAGGAATGAAGTGCAGGGCCAGCCAGGACTAGAGAGCCCAAGGTTCTGGTGGGACTCTCAGCCATGTTTTCTATTTTGTCTGCAGAAGGGAGCTGAAGGAGCCAGCTCAAAAGGTCAAGGAGGAGGCAAAAGCCCTAGAGGAGGAAGAGAGGAGGAAGGAGGAAGAGAGGCAGAAGAAGGGAAAGAAGAGTGTCTCTGTTGGGAAGCAACCTCCAATACCAGCAAAGGGGAAAACCAAGACCCGAGAGAATAAGGAAACCAAAATCCCAAAAAAGGAAACCAAAATCCCAGAGAGGAAGGAAATCAAAATCCCAGAGAAGAAGGAAAGCAAAGCATCAGAAGGGAAGAAAATGAAAGCATCAGAGAAGAAGGACACCAAAGCATCAGAGAGGAAGGAAACCAAAATCCCAGAGAAGAAGGAAGCCAAAATCTCAGAGAAGAAGGAAGCCAAAGACCCAAAGAAGGGGGAACCCAAAGCCATCAAGAAGGGGGGAACTGAAATCCCAAAGGACTAAGCTAAGATGGGGAAGAACTCTTTATTCTTTATTCATACAACTCATTTTACACAGTTTAACAGACCTTGTGTGCATCTTTAGTTCGTTCATAGATTTCTTATCAGTTAGTCGATTATTGGTTAATAAAATAGATTTTACTTGTGCATCAAATCTCTCTATTGTATTGTTTACCTCTTCACTGATTCTCATGGGACAAATTACTTGCTATTGCAGGTGCATTTGTTTTTCACCTTCAGAACAGAATGGTCACAAAGTCTCATTCTCAAAATAGCTTCACATGGGAACTTGTAACTGCTTAGTTGCACTCAGAAGAGATGATAGGCCAGCTATTGATATGGCCGAACAAGGCTTCATTTCAAAAGGCCTTTCTTTTATCATTATTCTACCTGTCTATGACATCTCCCATGGTGTCCTTGGACCCACATTGTCACAACTGGCCCAAGGTTCCATGAGGTTCCCTAATGTCATCGTGGTGTCCTTGGACCTACATTGTCACAACTGACCCAAGGTTCCATGAGGTTCCCCTGTGTCACCATGGTCACTGTCAGAGGCTGGATGAGATCAGTGTCCTGAGACACCGTGGGATGAGCTGTCACTCAGTCACACAGTGGGGACAGCACTAACCCAGCCCAGATTGCCTGTGCGATCAGAAATCCCCCATGGGGGAGGCTCACAAGGGCCCGGGGGCTTAAAAACACAGAGCACAAGGTGAGCCCCTGGTATGGACTCTGCCTTCTCCTGGGGTTTGTGTCTCACCCACACTGGAACCCTAGGAGCTGTTAGTCATATGTGTGTCTTTCTATAGAGCTTCTGTCTTTCTGTCTCTCTCTCCTTCTTCTCCTTCTAATGCTCTTTATATGGAACATTTTTGGATACCCTAACAGCTTACGTGTTTTAATGTTTCCAGGATAAATGGGCTAAGTTAATGAAGTTACTGCTATGATTGTAGCAGATAGGGCCTGGCGTTCGGAAGATCTCGTGATGTTACGGGAAGACAGGGCCCCTGCCCCCTTAGATAAGAAAATTAATATAGGAATGTAGCCCCCTGAACCGGATTCCGGTAATTTTCCACTTGCCCAGGTAACTTTCCATCCCTACTAACCATAGATGGTAAAGACAGACCCCCACCTGACGTAGAAGTCCCCTAGACTATAAAACCCCACGGGAAGAGAGAATAAAGGCCTTTGATCCTCCACCATATTGGTGTCCGCGTGTTTCTTAGGCCTGAGCGACCCCGGGGAAGGGGGTCGCCGTGCTGTTTCCTGAAACCAGGCCGCCTGCCTTGTATCAGAAGGCAACATTCTGGTGCCGAAAACCCGGGAAGCCGATCAGCGCCCGGGGAATGGGAATTCGCCTGGACAGGAAGCAGCGGCTGCAGCGGCGGGTTCTGACTGCAGCGAGGGAGACGTCCCTGGACCAGCAAGGAACATGGAATCCTATGCAAAGGTCGTATCAGATATGCATGCACAGTTTGGGTTAGAATGTAAAATTAAGTGTGAGCTCAGGAATTCTAATCTTGCTATTGCAAGGCTCCTAGAGCTCGGGACGATCGAACGTCCGGTAAATATATTATATTCGGAAGTGCGGGAGAAGCGCACTGCCGCCTTAGCAGAGGATACTAAGTCCTCAGACAGTGGTAAAAGCCTCAAAGCGTGGGGGAAAGGAGAAGAGGCCCTACACAAGGCATTAGAAGAACAGGAGACGTGGAAAGTCGCGCATATACGTTTATTTCTCGCAGTAAAGCGGGGGGCTGGGGCCGCGACGCACACAGTGTCTGAGAGTGATCGGATTGAATGCGGGAATATGCCGGGGCCGGAAGCGTTCCACCCCTTCCCGAGCCCGAGCCCAGACCCCCCAGGGGACCCCCCGGAGCCTCCATGGGACCCCCCGACCCTCTCGCGGAGCCCACCGGGTCCCAGCCCCCCTGCGGAACCTTCCGAAAAATCCGCGGTTTCTCTATGCGTCCCTTCCCCGCCGGCCGCCAGCCCAGTGTGGCAGGCAGAGCGGCACGCGCAGTTCTTTTGCCGGGGACAGGCAGAGGGGGCGCGGAGTGCGGCCAGATTGTCGAACCCCGCCGGGACCGGCGGGGACTCGCCGCCGCCGTTTGCGTTTGAAGGTACCGCCGAACTGCATGGCAAGGGCGGAAGGGAAGAGGCGGGGGGCGGAGATGCAGTCAGTCTGCTTGACAACGCATGCACGGGCGAGGGGGGAGAAGGGGCGGCCCCCGCGGTGGAGCGTGGGACCAATCAGAGCGCTCTATTCAAATTAGGTCCTTATAGGGCAAGGACCTCCCCCAGCAGCAGGCGGGGGGAGCCCAGGGGGAGGGAACGGCACCACCCCCAAAGGGAGGAGCGGGGTCGGAGCCGCACAAAACGGCACGGAGCGCATTCAGCTTCCGCCTCAGAGTCAAGTAACAGCTGCTCAGACAGCTCGGGAGAGCTGACCGAGCCCGGCTGGGACTCGGAAACCGAGAGAGCAGAATTAATACGGTTTTGAGCGAAACCGAATAAAGCTTTAAACAATATCGGGAAACGGTCGCAACACAAACTCACCGATTGGGGAAAAACAAAGACAGCTTGTAGGGACCGAGAACCGGCAGCCCCCATGTACGCTTTCCCGGTGGGGGTTGCCGGAGCGCACGGAAACCAACGGGGGGCATACACCCCAGTTAACCTAAGGGAAGTCAAAGCGATTTCAGAAAGAGGAGTCAATTCAGCTGTAGTACCCACGTTTGTGGACGACCTTTATAACAATAATGATCTGTTCACTTTTGATATTACGCAAATAAGCCGCATGCTTTTTGATGGGGCAGGGCGGATTCTATTTAAACAGGGGTGGCGGGACGACCGCGTTAGCCCAGGCTTCTGGGGAAAGGCAGCAACTCAGCGAGCTGTCCCCAGCCGGCACAGCTTTCCCTGGCAGCATCCTCGCTCCGGGCACGCCCGAGAGGGATCTGTAGGAGCTGCGGGAAGACACCCCGATGCAGCGGCCCAGCTACGGCGACCCCCAGGGGGGCAGGAGACCCTCGTGCCCTGTGCCCTCACAGGGAGCGGTCAATTTTGCATCCCCGCTTACGGTGCAATGGCAGAGCAGTCGGACCAAACAAAGTGATTAAAAGCGTGCCGAAAGAGAAAAAAGGCAACCTACCCTAAAACCCTACCCACTAGAGTCAGCAAAGTCCCAACCGGCCATGCAGAAGTCTTTCAGACAGACCGCGCAGCCAGCTCGGACTCAGACCAAATCCTTCGTATGTTAGAAGCTACCTTTATATCCCTGAATGAATCCAACCCTAACCTAACCGAATCCTGCTGGCTTTGCTACGATGTCAAACCTCCCTTTTATGAAGGAATCGCTTTAAACACTCCCTTCAGTTACTCCACAGCCGATGCCCCTCACCAGTGCAGATGGGAAACCCCTCGCAAAGGAATCACCCTGAGTCAGGTCACAGGCCAGGGCAGATGCTTTGGCAATGCAACACTAGCTAGGCAGAAAGGCAACGTCTGCACCAAAGTTGTCAAGCCCAACAGGAAAAACAATAAGTGGGTAGTCCCATCCGCACCTGGGATGTGGGTTTGCCAGCGATCTGGAGTGAGTCCCTGTGTGTCTCTCGCCAAATTTGATGACTCTAACGACTTTTGTGTCCAAGTTCTGATTGTTCCTAGGGTCCTGTACCACTCAGACGAAGAAGTATACCACCTTTTTGAGGAACCCAGCCGGCTCCACAAAAGAGAAATACTAACAGGTGTAACTATTGCGATGTTGCTCGGTTTAGGAGCGGCAGGAACGGCAACGGGTGTCTCAGCCCTAGCGACATAGCACCAAGGACTGTCCCAGCTGCAAATGACCATCGATGAGGACCTGCAAAGGATCGAGAAATCCATCTCCTTCCTGGAGAAGTCAGTCTCCTCTCTCTCGGAAGTGGTCTTGCAGAACAGGCGAGGTCTGGACCTCCTGTTCATGCAGCAAGGAGGCCTGTGTGCCGCCTTGAGAGAGGAGTGCTGCTTCTATGCAGACCACACAGGAGTCGTGAGAGACTCCATGGCAGAACTCCGAAACAGACTGGCTCAGAGGCAGAAGGACAGGGAAGCCCAACAGGGCTGGTTCGAGTCCTGGTTCAATCAATCACCATGGCTAACCACTCTGATTTCTACCCTAATAGGTCCACTGGCATTGCTACTTCTAGCGGTTACCTTCGGACCTTGCCTGCTGAACAAGCTGGTCTCATTTGTTCAGGCCCGCCTGGAACGGGCCAACATCCTGTTCATCGGGCGGCGAATCCAACCAGGGAACACTGCCAGCCACAAGTCCTAACCTTGACTGGCGAAAAACTTACTCAGATGTACCAAACCCCATTTTCCTTATCGAACTACAACCTTATACCTCATTTCAGTATATGACTACCTCATTCATTTGTGAAAAAGGGGGGGGAGATGTAGCAGATAGGGCCTGGCGTTCGGAAGATCTCGTGATGTTACGGGAAGACAGGGCCCCTGCCCCCTTAGATAAGAAAATTAACATAGGAATGTAGCCCCCTGAACCGGATTCCGGTAATTTTCCACTTGCCCAGGTAACTTTCCATCCCTACTAACCATAGATGGTAAAGACAGACCCCCACCTGACGTAGAAGTCCCCTAGACTATAAAACCCCACGGGAAGAGAGAATAAAGGCCTTTGATCCTCCACCATATTGGTGTCCGCGTGTTTCTTAGGCCCGAGCGACCCCGGGGAAGGGGGTCGCCGTGCTGTTTCCTGAAACCAGGCCGCCTGCCTTGTATCAGAAGGCAACATATGATAAGTGTTTTATGTGTAATTTGATGTTGCATTAAATCCTCTTCCAAAGTTCTTGATTTTTTGCACTTTGCCAGTAGAATTTTGTACCATTTTGACCTCTTACGAATATCTGCTTGGTGTTTTTCCTGTGCACCAAACTCGACTAAAGGTGGCAGATGAATTGGTGAGTTGGCATGCAAACCCCGAACGGAGCTCCGGGTGCGTGGAGAATTGGGTGGTGTGAGTCGCACACAATCCCTGCAGTGGGGGGACACGGGTCCCTACCAGGGTTTAGGGTGCCCCGAGTACAGCAGCAGCACTGAGTACACCCAAGAGGGCCCCAGTGCCCAGGGTGAGACGGCGATGCTGGGGGCTCAGTGTGCCGCGGGTCAGGTAGAAACCGTAAACTCACTGGAGGCCCCTGGGGGGATTGGGGTCACAGGGCAGGGCAAGGCTGGGCTCACAGGGCAGGGCAAGGCTGGACCTGCCCCTTCCTCTCCCACACACAAAATGTTTAGAGCCAACAATCTCCTCTGGTCTGTCACAACAGGCAATGCTGGAGGTGAAATCCCAATTGTGGACATTGGCACCTGGCTGAGAAGGACAGTTCTTTTCCATAGGAAGGAAAGCACAGAGCCTCAAGGTTTGGAAGGCAGGTGAGAGCCTCACTAGGCCAAGGTCAGCTAGACATGTAGGTACTAGCAGATTTTGGATTTAGGGAATTTTGGAGGTGAAAACGCAATCTCGGGCCATGGGCACCTGGAGAAGCAGGACAGTTCTTTCCCATGAGAAGGAGAGCATGGAGCCTCCCCCAGTGTTTTGGGGACAGATGAGAGGTGACCCTTGTGAAACTACTGCCAGCCAGACTTGTCCTGGCAATATTCCGATGGGAAGAATCCCTGGATATAAGGAACTTTGGAGGTGAAATCCCAGTTCTGGTCATGGGTGCCTGGAGTAGAAGGACAGTGCTTTTCCATTGGGAAGGAAAGCACAGAGCCCCAGTGTTTCAGCAGCACATGAGAAGTGAACCTCAACGTGCAAAGGTCACCTGGCCCAGTCAGGCAGTCCATGGGAGGCCAAACCAGTCAGACCTGTTCTGTGTTCCCTTGGTTTTATGGGGCTCCATAGTGTCACACTGCTGCGTTGGATCCATGGAGTCCCACAGTGTCACAGTGCCCCCAGGTGTCAGATGGCCCTACAGTGTCACAATGGTCCCAAGGATTCCATGAGCCCTTGCAGTATCACAATGGTCTCTGTGGCTCCCCAGGCCCCACAATGTCATGGGACTCCTCTGTTCCATGAGGTCCGCAATGTCACAATGGACCTTTGGACCCTGGGGGTTTGCTGTGTCACAATGGTCTCCTTTGGCTCCACAGTGCCACAATGGACCATTGATGACAGGAGACCACTCTGTGTCGCCCTGGAGCTTTGGTTCCATGCAGCCCTGCAGTGTCACAATGGTCTCCTTTGGTTGCCCAGTGTCACAATAGACCACTGATGACATGAGGCTCTGCAGTGTCACAAAGGCCTCTTGGTTTCACGAGGCCCCACAATATGACAATGGTCCTCCCAGGGTCACAATGATCTCACTGGTTCCTTGAGGCCTCACAGTATCACAACGCTTTGCTTATTCCATGGGGCCGCATAGTGTCACAATGGTCTCCATGAGTGCCCTGAGTGTCACAATGGTCTCTGTGATTCCATGGTGACCTTCAGTGTCACAGTGGCTCCTTGGTTCCATGAGGCTGTAAAGTGCCTTAATTGTCTTTGCATGGTTCCACGAGGCCTTACAATGTCACAATGAACCTTTGGTTCCATGGAGTCCCACAGTGTCACAATGGCCGCTTGGTTCCATGACACCACAAAGTGTCATAATGGTCTCCATGGTTCCATGAGGCCCCATGGTTTCACAATGGACTCTTGGTTTGATGGGGCCTCTCAGTGTCACAATGATCCCTACATTGTGAGCCACACAGCGTCAGTACAGTCCCCTTGGTTCCATGAGGCCCAGCAATTTCACAGTGCTCTCCATGATTCCATGAGGCCCCACAGTGTCACACTGGTCCCTTGGTCTCACAGGGCCCCACAGTGTCACAATGGTCCTTTAGTTCCATGGCCCTCTGCTGGTGCAATCCCCCCTCCCCTTCTCAGGCTGCCCTGCCAGCTGAGAAATGCTCCTTGGGCCTCAGCCTTGGCCAGCAGCCCCTGGGCTCAGCTCCTCTGCAGCTCATCACAAACACTGTCTGCTCCAGGCACTGCTGCTGCCCAGACAGCTCCTGGTTCCTTTAGCAGCAGCCCTGGGAATTGTTTTTGCTCCCTCAGTGGCACAACATCCCTGTTCTCACACTGCCAAAGAAAGCTGTTGGTGCCAAGTGCGGCCAGGATGAACCATTGCTGGGACTGAAGCCCCTCTCGTGGGGCCCTGCAAACAGCGCTCCAAAAGGAGCCCGTGGAGCTCTCCTGGGCCAGTGACTCCCTCTGAGTGGGGCCTCTCCCAGCCGGGAACTCTCCCGTTTGCTGCACTCAGGGATCCTGAACAACCACAGAGCCTGGGCCGATCCCCCCACTCCTCCAGGCTCAACCTTTTGCCCTTTGCTGGGGAGATGCCAAAGGATCCACAGGGAGCATTTCCTGCCCTCAGGGAAACTGCTTACAGGTGTCTTGCACTGACTCTTTGTGTCTGTGTGCACACAGGATTGCCTGTGCTGGGGAAATGTGGCAGAAATGCTGCTCTCTGAGGGCTTGGAGTGCCTTGGATAGCTGAGTCAGTCAGGCCTGTAAGTGAGGTTACATCATGACAAATATGTTCAGTTAAATGGTATTAAGGTTTTTGAGCACACTGTGAGGGACTGAGTCTGATGCGAAGAGCACCAAAGCCCCAGAGGCTCATTAAAGTTCTTGTGCTGTGTCTGTGCTGCTGAGCTGGGCCGGGCTCCTGGCCCAGAGGCAGCTCCTGGCAAGGGCAGCGCTGCAGAGAGACAGCTCTGGCCGAAGCAGCTCCTGTGCACATCCCAGCAGGGCTGGGGCACTGCCAGGACCCCCCAGGGACACCAGCAGGGCACAGACAGAGCTCACAGGGGCTCAGCACTGGAAAGGGGCTGTGGGATGGCCCAGAGGGGGCTGTGTCACAGCAGCTCCTCTGTGGCTGTGTCATAGAGGCACAGAGCAGTTGTGATGTCAGCAAGGGGCTGTGTGACAGTGCAGAGTGGGCTGTGTGAGGTCACACATTGGGCTATGACATCACAGAGTTTGTTGTGTGAGGTCACTGAGCAGCTACAGCATCACAGAGGGGATTGTGTGACAACCAGAGCAGGTTGTGACATCATGGCATGGCTGTATGACATCATAGAGCAGGCTGTGAGGTCAGAGTGTGTGCTGTGGCATTACAGAGTGGCAGTATGACATCACAGAGAGGGTTTTGTGACATCACTGAGACTGTTGTGAAATCACACAGCTGCCTGTGACAATAAAGAGTAGGGTGTGAGGCCATAGAGCAGATCCTGCCATCATAGAGGGTGTCTCTGTGACATCAGAGAGTGGGTTGTGACATCACTGGGTGGCTGTGTAACATCACAGAGCAGGCTGTGACAACACAGAACAGACAGTGACATCACAGGGTGCCTTTTTGACATTACAGTGTTTTCTGTGACATCACAGAGCAGCTGCATGAAATTCCAGGGTGACATCCCAGATTTGGTTCTGTGGCATCACAAGCGTGATATGTGACATCCCAGAGTGGGCTGTGACATCATTGGTGTCTATGTGACATTGCAAAAGAGCTGTGTGGCATCATAATGGGCTGTGTGACATCACAGGTGGCTGTGTGACATCACAGGTGGCTATGTGACATCACAGGGGCCGTGTGACATAACAGGGGCTGTATGACATCACAGGGGGCTGTGTGAGGTCACTGGGGATGTCACTCTGCCCCTCACAGTTCCCCCCAGAGCAGTCCAACGCTGCTTGTGCACAGCGGGGTCCCCTGTCCCCCCGGGTCCCCCTGCCCCTGGCACCGCAGCCTCCCCCAGAGGATGTTCCATGAGATCAACCCCAGAGCCTGACACGGAGATGGGGGGCCGGGGCCCTGGGGGTGGCACAGGGGGACAGGGACCCCCAGCAGCGTCCCCGTGTCCCCCAGGACCAGAGCCTGGGCCAGGGCTCCTTCACCCTGTTACCAACAAGGTCTTGAGAGCGCTAAAAAAATCCTCAGCAAGGGAGCAGCAAAAACCAGATTTAATATTAAGGGACAGCAGCACAAAGTTCCTTGGCAAGAGTCACTCGTCTCCTGACTGGACACTTCAGGCACACCAAGGAAACAAAGCAACAACAAAACCAAACAGAATCCAGGCAATCAAACCAGAAATGAACTGAGAACTGTCCCTGTGTGTGTGTGTGTGTGTGACAAAAGCACAATGAGGACAAGGATAAAAGGAATATGGCCTAAAAGCTTAAGAGAGCTCGAACTTAACAGGACTGAACTTACACCTTAACCTTAACTGATACCTTTAATTTCACAATTTAGTGGAAGAACAGCACTTAACAGTATTTAACCTAACTTATAGCCCATGACTTTGCAATTGAACAGAGGCATAACATTTAACAGTATCTAACTCTGCTTATAACTTATGTTAAACATAACAACTTAGCAAAAGAACAACTCTTAAAGACATTAACCTTAGAATATTCCTCAGGACATAACTTCACTTACAGGTGTGACTGGCTCAGCTGTCCAAGGCACTCAAACCCCTCAGAGAGCAGCATTTCTGCCACATTTCCCCAGCACAGGCAATCCTGTGTGCACACAGACACAAAGAGTCAGTGCAAGGCACCTGTGAGCAATTCCCCTGAGGGCCGGAAATGCTCCCTGTGGATGCTTTGGCATCTCCCCAGCAAAGGGTAAAGGGTTGAGCCTGGAGGAGTGGGGCGATTGGCCCAGGCTCCGTCGTTGTTCAGGATCCCTGAGTGCAACAAACGGGAGAGTTCCCGGCTGGGAGAGGCCCCACTCAGAGGGAGTCACTGGCCCAGGAGAGCTCCACGGGCTCCTTTTGGAGCGCTGTTTGCAGGGCCCCACGAGAGGGGCTTCAGTCCCAGCAATGGTCAGAGCCATTCATCCTGGCCACACTTGGCACCAACAGCTTTCTTTGGCAGTGTGAGAACAGGGATGTTGTGCCACTGAGGAAGCAAAAACAATTCCCAGGGCTGCTCCTGCAGAAGCCAGGAGCTGTCTGGGCAGCAGCAGTGCCTGGAGCAGACATTGTTTGTGATGAGCTGCAGAGGAGCTGAGCCCAGGGGCTGTTGGCCAAGGCCGAGGCCCAAGGAGCATTTCTCAGCTGGCAGGGCGGCCTGAGAAGGGGAGGGGGGAATGCAGAAGCACAGGGCCCATGGAACCAAGGGAGCATTGTGACACTGTGGTCCCTGTGAGACCAAGGGACCATTGTGACACTGTGGGGCCCTGTGACACCAAGGGACCATTGTGACACTGTGGGGCCTTCTGGAACTCTGGATGCCATTATGACACTTTGAGATGTCATGGAACTATGGGGCCATTGTTACACTATGCGACTCAATGGAGCCAAAGTTCCTTTGTTACATTGCAGGGCCTCATGGAACTGTGGAGAGATCATTAGGACACTTCACAGTCTCATGGAACCAAGAGGCCCTTGTGACACTGAGGAGACTCATGACTCGTGGAATCATGGACATAGTGAAACTATGAGGCCTCATGGAATAAGCAAAGCATTGTGACACTGTGAGGCTTCATGGAACCTGTGAGACCATTGTGACCCTGGGGGTCCCCACAGTACCAAGAGGACCATTGTGATACTGTGGGGCCTGGTGAAACCAAGAGGCCTTTCTGACACTGCAGGGCTGCATGGAACCAAAGGTGCAGGGTGACACAGAGGGGGGCCCAGTCATCCATTGTGACACTGTGGAGCCAAAGGAGACCATTGTGACACCGCGAACCCCCAAGGTCCAAAGGTCCATTTCGACATTGCAGGGCTCATGGAACAGAGGAGTCACATGAGACTGTGGGGCCTGGGGAACCACAGAGACCACTGTGACACTACAAGGCCTCATGGAACCTAGGGACCATTGTGAAAATCTGGGATCCCATTGAACCAAGGGTCCATTTTGATACTGCAGGTCTTCTTGTAATGAAGGGGCCATTGTGACCCTGTGGGGCCCCAAAAAACCAAAGTGACACAAAAGAGATCTGGGTAGTTTGGCCTCCCATGGACTGCCTGACTGGTCCAGCTGACCTTGGCATGTTGAAGGTCTCTTCCCAACTGTTACTGAAACACTGGGGCTCTGTGCTTTCCTTGCTATGGAAAAGAACTGTCCTTGTCTTCCAGGTAGCCATGGCCAGCATTGGGATTTCACCTTCAAATTTCCTTATATCCAGGGATTGTTCCCACAGGAATATTGCCGGGACAAGTCTGGCTGGCAATGGTTTCAAAAGGGTCACCTCTCATATGTCCCCAAAACATCGGGGAATGCTGTGTGCTTTCCTTCCTATGGGAAAGAACTGTCCTGCTTCTCCAGGCACTCATGGCCAAGACTGGGCTCACACCTCCAAAATTACTTATGTCCAAAGACTGCTCCGATAAAAAATCTTCCATTCCTGACAAGTCTGGCTGGCCTAAGCCTAGTGAGGCTCTTCAAACACTGAGGCTCTGTGCTTTCCTTCCTATGGAAAAGAACTGTCCTTCTCGGCCAGATGCACATAGCCAGAATTGGGATTTCATCTCTAACATTGCTTTACTATTACAAACTGGAGGAGATTGTTGGCTCAAAACATTTTGTGTGGGGGGGAGGAAGGGGCAGGACCAGCCTTTCCCTGCCCTGGAACCAGAGCCCTGCCCTGCCTGGAAGCCTAATCCCCCCAGAGCCTCTATCCCAGCCCAGCAGTGTCTGCCAGTCCCTGGCACAGCACAGGCAATGCTCCACAGCCACCTCTGCAGCCCCAGCCCAGCTCCTGAGAGACCAAATCAGCCCAAGTCCCACCTGGGGGAAGGGCCCAGGGAAACCAAGGGGTATTGAAGGCTGACCACAAGGCAAGCACACATCTTGACCCTACTTCCTCTTGGAATTTCCATCTGAACAGTGCTGGAATCCAGGAATTAGTAGCTCTGTGTGTGCTTCTCTAAAACACATTTTTCTCTCTTTCTGTGTCTTCTTCTTCTATTTCTGTCCTCTTGGAAGTTTTGATTACCTTAAGATTGAAATAGCTTATAGTTTGTGAAGTTGAATGGGCTAAGTCAGTGCTTTGAAAAATATTTTTTTGTTGAATGAATGTATTACTAAACCTTTTGCCCAAGTTTTCCTGATTTTCTAAAGTCGCCAGTAAAGGCTGATTTTTTGTGCTCCTGACAATCTCTTGTTGGTAATTTCTCCAGCAAATCCAACTCAGAAGACACAAACAATTGTAATTCCTTTTAAATGTCTACTTTTGAGAATTGTCTGGGGGCATGGGAGTCAGGACTTGTCCATCCTGCTTGGCCCAGCCCAGGCAGGGCTTTCCCAGCCACATTCCACACTCCATTGCCCAGCTGCAGCCACTGGTGCCTCTGAGTTGTGCTGCCCCAGCCCCAGGGACGCTCTCCTTGTCTGCCCATTCCCCCACGGTCTCTGGGCAGGGATGGTCTCAGTGGGGGCTGCTGACATCCTCAGCACCTTGGAGGCTGCTGCTGAATTTTCCTGCTCCAGAGGCTTGTTCAGCCTTCAGCTCTTCAGTGCAGGAATTCAGTGTCCCAGGGCTCATTAACATTCAGAACAACTGAACAAGCCAAGCCTCTGGGGATAATTTGATTTTAATTTTCAAATCCTTTGTGGTTTAGTAGATGTCAGTAATGTATTCAAAGTGAATGCATTATATTCAAAATGACAGTGAGAAGAGATTTTTTAGGTCCTGTTTAGTTTGTTTTCCTGTTAATTTTTTGATATGTGCAATCTCCAATTGACACTGAATCCAAGTACATCCTCATGCATTTGGAATAGATATGAAAATCAAGACCCTTCATGGCTGACACTCAGTCAGACTCTGTCCCTACCCCTACCCCACCATTTCCCCATCCAAGCCCTGGCACTCAGAGCAGCCTTGTGCAAATCTGAGCTCCCTCCAGCCCAGGTTGCATCTGCAGCTTTCAGCTCCTTGGCTCCAACTCCCATCTGCTTTCCTTGGAGAAGGAGCTGCCCGAGACACAGAGGGATGTTCATTTATTGTCAGCCAGCAAAAGCAAGGGAAGGCACAGCTCCAGCAAATGCAAAAGTCATTCCCCTGCTGGATATTCAATCCACTTTCCACAGCAGACAGTCTCAGAGCAATGGAAAACACCTTCTGTGCCCAGCACAGATTTCAAGGTCCCCCCAAACCCTCCCTGCCCCAAATCCGCCCAGATTTGCTCTCTGCACACGAGTCACACACTGAAGTCAGGAGCTCCCTCCATGCCCAGAGAGAGGAAAAGAGAGAAAGGGGACGAAGAGCTCTCCTGTGCAGAGCCAAGGTCCAAGTGCAGCCCCTGCAGTGGGAGCCACAACTCATCAGGTTTGTGTCTTTTGGGCTCAGGGACTGGTGACACTCAGAGGCACAGAAAGGTTTCTTGCCAACAAACACAAGTGGAACATTTGAACAGTTTAATAACCATCACAGCTCTTCTCTTCCCTCAGCTCTCTGAGATTTCCCAGTGCCACCTAGCATGTCTCCCAGCGCCAAGGGATTTCCAGACAGGAACAGTTTTGGACAAGAACATAAGAAAAGGTAATTCTGTGATATAAACACAATTAAAATGATGATTAATTATATATTAATTTTAACTTTAGAAAGATTGGGCAACTTCCTGCAGCTGAAAGGATGAAACCAGTTAGTTGAGAGGCACTTGAATGACCAGAGAGCACCTGGAGGAGGATATCTGAGAGCAGTAGGAAGTACATGGATCCAGTTCCTCTAAATGAAGATATGTCCTTCGACATGGCCATTTAAACAAGAGAGCTGCAAACACTTGAAGAAGGAGGGAGAGGAAATAATAAAGAGAATATGGGTGACACAAGTAGAAGGCAAGATCAGTATTTTTCTTCCTGCCTTCAGCACAACTCCAGGTAAATCCTGTTCATTGTGGGAAAATGTTGCCATTTCTTAAAAGTACTCAAATTACCCAGATAATAAAGATTTGCTTATATATTATGAAACTAAGAGGTAATAAAACCTGTGCCCCTATCCAGGCAGACATCAGTTGTATGCCCATGAGCAGGCAGTGCCACTTGCGCCCTGAGGTGCCCAGCTGGGATTGGATCTCTCAGAGAGCACCTGAGAGAGAGCAGAGCACCTTGCAAGCTGCAGGCCCCTGACAGCCTCGCAGGGCTCCTGTCCCATCAACATCTGCTCTGCTCCAGTCTGAAACAGGGCCCAGCATGGTGCTGAGATCATCAGAGAGCTGAGGTGTGTGCTGCAATTGAATGCCCAACATTGCTCATTCTGTGATTCTCTGGAACCAGCCATGGAGCAGTTGTGAGATCCAGGAGACGATGGAATCAAAGGGCCATTGCTCCATTGCAAGGACTCTGGGAAATGAGGGAACAATTGTGACACTGTTGTGCCCTGAGGAACCAAGGGCCCCTGGTGACACAGCAGGATCTTGTGTCACCAGGGCTCCATTGTGACACTGTAGCACCAAGGAATTCATTGTGGCACTCTGAGGCCTCAGGGAACCAAGAGGCCACTGTGACCCTGCAGGGCCTTGTGGGACCATGCAGAGCATTGTGACAGAGCAGGACCTGGTGTCATGATGGGGTCATTGTGACATTGCAGGGCCCCATGGAACCAAGGGATCAGTGCTGCTCCTCAAGGACTCATGAAATGAAGGAAACATGTTGGACACCGTGGTGGCCGTTGGGATCAAGAGGCCATTGTGACACTGTGAAACCAAGGAGAGCATTGCTGCACTGCCAGACCTCATGGAACCAAGGATCCATTGTGACACTGCAGGGCCTTGGGGGACCACGGCACCACTGTGACACTGCAGGGTCCAAGGATCCATTTTGACACTGCAGGGCCTTGGGGGGACCATGGCGCCACTGTGACACTGCACGGCCCAAGGATCCATTTTGACACTGCAGGGCCTTGGGGGACCACGGCGTCACTGTGACACTACAGGGCCCAAGGATCCAAGGGACTTTGTGACACCCAGAGCTCCCATGGAACCAAAGGGACATTGTGACACTGGGAGGCCTCAGGGAATCATGGAGACCATTGAGACAGTCTGGGGCCTCATGGAACCATGGTGACACCAAGTTGTCTGGGAGTGTGGATCTGCTGGAGGGTAGGAGGGCTCTGCACAGGGCCCAAATCCAATAAGATGAGGTTTAACAAGTCCAAGTACCCGGGTCCTGCACTTTGGCCACAACAACCCCTGCAGGAATACAGGCTGGGGACAGAGTGGCTGGAGAGCAGCCAGGCAGAAAGGGACCTGCAGGGACTGACGGACAGCGGGCTGGACATGAGGCAGCAGTGTGCCCAGGTGGGCAAGAAGGCCAATGGCTCCTGGCCTGGCTCAGGAATGGTGTGGCCAGCAGGAGCAGGGCAGGGATTCTTCCCCTGTGCTCAGCACTGGTTGGGCAGCACCTCGAGTGCTGTTTGCAGTTCTGGGCCCCCCGATTTAGGAAGGACATGGAGGGGCTGGAGTGAGTCCAGAGAAGGGCAACAAGGCTGGGGAAGGAGCACAAGAGCTTTGAGGAGCAGCTGAGGGAGCTGGGGTTGTTTATCCTGGAGGAGGCTCAGGGGAGACAAGGCAGTGTCAGGCCACAGGTTGGACTTGATGATCTCCATGGCCTGTTCCAACCTTGCTGATTCTGGGTTTCTCTGGAACCGCCCTTGAAGTAGTTGCAGGAGGAGCCCTGGGCCTCCTCTTCAGAAGCTCCAGCAGCCCAGGTCCCTCAGCTTCTCCTGCCAGCCCCAAAGCCCATCCTGTCAGTCCTGCAGAGCCTCTGCAGCTCCTCCTCACTGCCCAGAACAGGGAGCCCCAGAGGCAGACACAGCAGCCCAGATGTGCCCCCCTGGCCTGGGGTGCCTCTGGCAAGGGAGCAGCACCAGGCACTGCAGGAGCCTGCAGGCAATTCCTGCAGCACTTGTGGGATGATCCTGCTGCCCAAGGGACGTTCCCGTGGTGCCAAGTCAGGAACTGCAATGGGAAGTGGTGCCAGAGAGGAAAGGGCAAACAGAGATGGGCTGTTTGCAGGGGAGGGAACAGGGGTGGGCAATGGGAAGAAATCTGGACAAGGGAAGAGTAAAGAAAGCAAAGGTGGCACAAAGGAAATGCTGAGGGCAATTTGGGGGTGGCTGTCAGGAAGCCCTGGCTCTGAGCAACAGCGTCTGCAGTGGGACAGGAAACTCCCAGCTGATGGGAACAAACTTTCTGGCTGACTGCAGAGGTCAGGACAAAGCTGATTGGGTTCCCTGGTGTCCCCCAGCCCATGCTGGCCCCAGGGACTAATGGCCTTTGTGCTCCCTCAGGTTCATGTCCCCACAGCAAAAGCATGGAGGTGCTCCCCCTGCTCTGTGCAATGCAAACAGGGGCTCCTGAGCCAGTGCTGCTGTGTCTGTGTGTGCAAGGATGGGGCACTTGTGTGAGCTGGAGGAGAGGCCAGGGCTGCAGAGGGCAGATGTTGTTGGCAGCTCCATGAGGACGCTCTGGGGATGCTGCCCGGGGCTGTCCAGCACACTGGGGATGGATCAGCCCCTGCTCTACTGCTCCTTCCCGTCTGCCCCAGGGCCCTTGCAGAGCCCCAGCCATGCTGTTTGCCCCCAGCCTGACCACGGCCAGCCTGGGGCTGCTCACGGGGCTTTTCTGTGCTGAGCATTGGCCTGGGCGTGTTCTTGAGAGAGCCTGGGCAAGGAGCCTGGAGCCCGCAGGCCCTGACCTGAGGCGTCAGCGCTGCCCCAGCAGTGCCCATGGCCTGTCCCTGCTGCAGCCCCGGCACTGCCACCCCCAGGGCTGTGCCCGGCCCCGAGAGCACTCAGGCCCTGCAGCAACACCAGGGCCACCAGGGCAGCGGGGCAGGGCCACGGCAGCAGAACTGGCAACACCAAGGGTTGCTGCTGCTGGGCACAGCTGCTGTGCCAGCACTGATCTGCCCCCAGCTCTGCACACAGACATTGCTGCTGCAGCTCCAGAGAAGGCAACAAAAGGGCATCTCTGCAGAAAACTCTGCAGGGAGATCCTTTAGTTCCTTTAAAGCCACCGAGGGCACAGCCCTTCATTGACACAATCTGTAGCCACCGGGAAGGTGGAAAGAAACAAATTTAGAAATGGCACAAGGAATTACATTTCTTTGTGGACTATATTATAAAAATAAAAGTACGAAAAATTACCTCAGAAATGAAAGGAACAAGAAGTATTAAACATTACTTTTATTACATATGATTTGCAGAAATTGCCCAGCAGTTTAATGTTTACCTAAGTATCCAGTCATCAGTCTTCTCACTGCAGCATTGAGCTCCTGGTTCCTCAGGCTGTAGATGAGGGGGTTCAGGGCTGGAGGCACCACCGAGTACAGAACTGACAAGGCCATATCCAGGGATGGGGAGGACATGGAGGGGGACTTCGGGTAAGTCAAAAATGAGGTGCTGACAAAGAGACAGACCACGGCCAGGTGAGGGAGGCATGTGGAAAAGGCTTTGTGCCATCCCTGCTCAGAGGGGATCCGAAGCACAGCCCTGAAGATCTGCACATAGGAGAAAACAGTGAACACAAAACAACCAAATGAAAACAAAAGACTAACAACAATGACCCCCAGTTCCCTGAGGTAGGAATTTGAGTAGGAGAGCTTGAGGATCTGGGGCACCTCACAGAAGAACTGGCCCAGGACATTGCCATGGCACAGGGGCAGGGAAAATGTATTGGCTGTGTGCATGAGAGCATTGACAAAACCACTGGCCCAGGCAGCTGCTGCCATGTGGGCACAAGCTCTGCTACTCAGCAGGGTCCCGTAGTGCAGGGGTTTGCAGATGGACACGTAGCGGTCGTAGCACATGATGGTCAGGAGGGCAAGCTCTGTTCCAAGTAGGAAGATAAGCAGAAAAACCTGTGCAGCACATCCTGTGTAGGAGATGTTCCTGGTGTCCCAGAGGGAATTGTGCATGGCTTTGGGGACAGTGGTGCAGATGGAGCCCAGGTCGCTGAGGGCCAGGTTGAGCAGGAAGAAGAACATGGGTGTGTGCAGGTGGTGGCCGCAGGCTACGGCGCTGATGATGAGGCCGTTGCCCAGGAGGGCAGCCAGGGAGATGCCCAGCAAGAGGCAGAAGTGCAGGAGCTGCAGCTGCCACGTGTTTGCCAATGCCAGCAGGAGGAAGTGGCTGATGGAGCTGCTGTTGGACATTTGCTGTGGCTGCACATGGGGACCTGTTCATGGAGAAAAGGACAGTGAAGGGTTAGAGGAGATACCTGTAACCAAAATCAAAGCCATTTCCCATACACCCTCCCCTGGAACACACACCGACATCCTATATTGTTCAAGAATTCTGGGGCTTTTCTTTATAAGCTTCCCTCTATCTCTGCTGGTGTTCTTGAATATCAGAAACCCTCCGCATTTCTGCTGTGATCAGGGTGAAGAGAGCAAGTTCTGTGAGACAAAGTCATGCGTGGAGCGTGAGGTGCAATGGTCTGGCATTCTGAACTGTTCAGAGTTTCTCTGGGCTTTAACCTTTCTTAGCTGGAGGGTGATCACATTCCCAGGCTTCCCCTAAAAAGTCACCAGGTACTGCTGAGAGCAGATGGATCCACCACAGCACAGCTCCACATTTGTAGCCAAGGACTCACATTGCTCATTTCACCAACCCAGCAGCATTTTCAGTGTCAGAACACCTCTGCGTTTCCCCATCAAGCTTATAATTCCGAGATGCTCTACGACAGGTTTGCACCCTGGATTGAAGCTCCCATCTTGGACTGAAGTATCAGGGAGACTTCCAAATCCCCTGTGCTGGCATTGGATTGAGGGAGATGCAGCTCCTTCCCTGGCTGCACTGACAGCATTGCCCAGAGCCGGGCACGGGGGACAGCGTCTCCCTGAGCTAGCTGTGCCCCCTGCCAGAGCCCCCAGGACCAGGCAGCTGCTCCCAGCCCTGTGCTCTGCAGAGGGAACTGGGCCTGGGCTGCAGAGCTGCCCCATGGCTCTGCTGCAGCTCTGCCTGCACAGGAGGGGCTGCACACCTTGGAACCCCGGCCCTGAGGGCAGAGGCTTGGCTGGGGGGACAGGAGGGAGGGGGCTTGTTCAGAGGGAGGGGCTGGACTGGAGGGGATCCTGTGGACATCTCTAAACTCTCCCTGCCACAGCATTGCTGGGTTTTGTTTTCCCTCATTGCCTGATCTTCTCTCTACTTCCTGGAGATTTTCTGCCTGCAGGTGTTTCCCTGTGCCTGATCTCTGATTCCCTGCCAGCACTCACAGACCCCAAATCTCTGTGCACTCTCCTTGGCCCTACAGAACCCTGCCTGTTTGCAGGGCACTGGCTGGGGGCAGGTTCTGTTTGCATCTTGGAGAAAGGACAGCTCAGACTGAGCCTGATGGCTCCAGCAAAGGTAATGCTAGTGCTGTCCATGGGAAGAGTGGCTGAAAGCACATTAGGCATCTCCTATGAACCTATTGATCACTAATAGGAACAGTTTGAATGCCTCAGACGCTAGTCAAAATTCATAATCAGCCTTTAATATTTACACGCCCTTCCCTGCCCTTGTCCAGTAGTATGAAATGGAACAAAAATTCTTTGGAAATTTCCACGTTCTTATCAAAATCCTTGTCTTGGAAATACTCCATGACTGATCAGAAGCCCTCAGCATGTCAGAGCTTACAGAGCATCTCACCTCCCTCCACCAGAAATACTAAGAGTTGTACTCACAGGGTCTGCTAGCATTGGGATGTTCCAGCTTTAGCAGATGGCTCCAGGAGCTGCAGCTGCATTGTCCTGCAGCCAGAGGTTTCTGTGCCAAGGGCTGGCAGTGATTCTGCCCCAGGCACTTCTCAGCACCTTCCCAGCCCTGACTGATTGAAGCTCTCTGTGCCTCTGTGCTGTGCCTGGGGTGGCTGCAGGCAGTGCCCCAGCCCTGCTAGGCTGGCAGAAGAGCTGCTCATCAAGAGAAATGTGCTTTTGAAGCTCTTCTTGGTTACCAGGAGTTGCCTCTGTGCCAGGAGCCCAGTTCTGTTCAGCAGCACAGACACAGCACAAGGACTTTAATGAGCCTCTGGAGCTTTGTGCTGAGGCCCTGAACATCAGTCCCTGAGAGGGAGCTGAAGAAACCTCTCCAGAACTCCAAGTCAGAATCCAACTCCAAACTTTCTTGGACTTTTAATGGGTCCCACTGAGGGACACGACTGAGAAAGTGTCCCCAGGCCCCAGGCAGAGCAGAGAACTCCAGGCAGTGATAACAGGTGGGGACAAAGAGAAGCCAAGTCTTGGTGCCCTGGGCCACAGCAGGGTTTGTGCCACCAAGGGCTGTGAGGAGACACCTTGTCCTGAGGCCCTGGGGCCTCCTGGCACAGCCCCAGCCAGGCTGGGCAATGTCAGCCCCTTGTCCTGCCCTCAGCATCCCCCCCTAGCCGACATCCCAGTGGTCTAAAGGATCTGCTGGAAGGAGTCCCTGGGGAGCTTGGTCAGCAATGGCCCTGGGGGCTCCTAAATGCTCACAGAGTTTTTGAAAGGACTTTGGGTTTGGCTTTTGCCTTGGAGTCTCTGAGAGGTTTGTGCAATCATGGCCTCAAATTCTCTGCTGTAATTAGTCCCTTGAGAGGCTTTGTCAGTAACAACACTCAGTGGGGCTCATTAATACTTCAAGGTACTTCAGTTATTTTAAGGTACTTGGTGTTTCCCTTTTGATACAGACTCTGTGAGAGGTTTGTGCAATCATGGCCCCAGTTATCTGTTTTAATGAGTCCCTGGAGAGCTTTGTACTGACACTCAGTAGGGCTCATGAATGCCTTGATATACTCAAGGTTTTTAAGGTACTTTACATATTTAAGAATACTTTTAGGTATTTTTTAAGGTTTTCCTTCACACACTGAATCTCTGAGAGGTTTCTGTGCCATCCTGGCCTCCAATTCTCTCCTCCAAGGCGTCCATGAGGAGTCTGTGTTGGGTATTTTGCTCCTTTCTGTTTTACAACAAAGATGGAACTGAAAGAATTTTGTAAGACTTTCTAAAAGCATCCAAACAAACATGGGATGATTAACAATAAAATACAATCACTAAGAGAATTAATATTCCTGTTTTAGCTAGACATCATCCAACCCTTTAGTCCTCAGGATTGGAAGACTTTCTTGAACCAGTCTTTGTTTTCCACTTGAAGCTTCTTGAACCCATCCTTCAGTACCTGAATGCTCTTGTGGATTGACTTGCTGTGGCTGGAGAGGTTCATGCAACATATCCCTCAGAGTCTACACAGCCATGCCCATGTGCCTAGAGTAAAAACTCTATCACTGTTCTACAAGGTGGCCTGTCTGATGGTCTCTATGTCTGAGAACAGGCCACTCAATGTGAGGGAGGTAGCATTGGTTTGGTTACTCAACAGGAACCCAAAATGGTCTAATTGTCCTAAAGCTTTAGCTGCAGCCACCCAAGGTATCCAAATGGAGGGTGCTACCATCTGATACCCGGATTAAAGCTTTCAAAGCCATCTCTTTGATATCATCCAATACTTCTCTGGGGATTACCTACTGCTTGATCATCTGGTAGGCTGTGTTGTCCTTCTCCAGCTAGATGGCTGATTTTCAATTCCACCCTTGCCTCATTATTAGCATAGTCATTGCTATTAGCATAGTAAACACTTCCATCCCTCTTCCCACCGGGTGTATTCTGTAGGTGACAACAACATGGTCATAATATATTTTAAATCATAGGGGGTTAAGACATGTGCTGTAAACATGGCCCTCATTAGGCCATTAAAACAAGTTAAGTCCTTCCTATGGTCTTTAGCTGCCCTACAAAGATCCTTGATTTCCCCGCAAACCAGTGGCTGATACCTGGGATTCTGCCCCCTTCTTTCATACCATACCAGGGCAATGAGGAGTTTAAAGGCTATTTGCCAGTTTCATTCCTTTACTGGAGGCATGGTCCAGGGTGGAGAGGGAATGATTGACAGTAAGGGCAGGACCGACAGTTGTGGGGTGGAGTCTGGAGCTTTTTTCAGGGCAGAGGCGAAAGTTGTGGTAGCAGGAAGTGGAGGAGCCAAGATGAAAGGAGGATGGTCAGGCTCCCGAGCCATATTTTGGCTTGTTCTGTCTTGAGTCTCCAGGGCATGATGCTCCAAGACAGCATGGCTATTGCCATCTTGGACTATCATGAAAGGTCTGGAAAAGGCAGGTTTGAGGGGAGGTCCTGAGTTAGAAGTGACCAACAGATTGAGTTTTCAACATGCTGCTTGCTGGTCAAGGGTGGTGTGGAAGATGAGGAGCATGCAGGGTGCAATGGGGTCCCTTTTGATCAAAAATTGTACAGTTTAACTCCCACTGAGTCCCAAAATTCAGTGGTATGGATTTCGTCAGCAAAGGCCTCTGGAAAATTGTTTATGATCTACCTCATGATTGATTTTAATTTGTTCTTTGAAAATATTATGTCATGATCAGTGAGAATTAAAGCATCCATATATGCTCCTTTCTGCTTTGGACATCTGGCTTCCTATTTTTCTCTTTCTCTGCCTTATGGGGAAGAGCCACTGGCGCACTACAAATTAATTATGGGACATGGCTGCAACTGTAAAAACACAGTGGCAAAATGGGCAATGAATGTCTTGCATTTCCCCAAACCCACCTGCATTCCTATGCAGGTGAAACCATCGTTGTCCCTGCAGATCCTGGGCAAGGTCCATTGAAGCAATGATGAATCTGCCAGGCCTGGCACAATCCAAAATCCTGGGGAGCACTGGCCTATCCATCAGCTAACCCCAGCTGACATGACTGACACAGGGAGCCCTGAATGTCAGGGTCCCTGTTCGGGTGCCAAATGTCACAATGAAGGTGGCTGTGACAAACCTCTCTGGTTCCCTGAATTCAGGGCAAGGGTGGCAAAAATGAAAAGGAGTGGGTTTGATGGAGTTGCCCAAAAAGAACTTTAGTAATAGGGTGAAAAACAATAAACATGGAGAAGTCGAGCACAGTACAAGGGGCAGGATCCAAAGACCTGAGACAAAGGGGAAGCAACAACATAGACAATTGGAGATAGAACACTCTAGAACAATAACTATATAGAGGAAACAAGTAACTAATAGGGGAATAGAACTTGGACAAGTTAGCATAGCAACACTAAAGGCTTATGGGGGAACTCTCAAGCTCACCCTAAGTTAAAGAGATGATTTCCCAGGGCTTGAAACTCATGCCCAAATCTTTTGGGGTAAGATCTGGCTGACTCTGAGTTACAGCTGAGCTAACTACTACACCACTGCTTCTCACTAGCCCCTTGGGACCATGCGGCCCAACAGAGCCACAATGATGTCCTTGGTTCCACAAGGCTCCACAGTGTCACAGTGGTCCCTTTGGATCCATGGTGCTCTGAAGTGTCACCATGGCTCCTTCATTTCACAAGGCTCCCAAGTATCACATTGGTCTCCATAGGATGGAAACCACGGAGCCCCATGTTTCAGGAGCTGATGAACAGCTGCCACCAGAGGTCAAGGCAAGCCTGACCTGTCTGTCCTGGCAGGTTTGCTTGGAGCAACCCTTGGATATATGAAATTATGAATGTGGAGTCCTAGTTTAAAACATTTGTGCCTGGAGGAGAGGGATGGGGATTTTTTCATAAAAATAAAAGCACAGAGCCCTTTCCAGTATTTGGAAAATAGGTGAATGCTGCCCCTCAGGAGTCAAAGACCAGCCAGACCTGTCTGTCCTGGCACCTTTTGTCTGAGAGCAATCCTTGGATACACAGAAATTTGGAGGTGGAATCCTAAGTTTGGCCATGGATGCCTGGAAAAGATGGACAGTTCTTTTCCATAAGAAGGAAAGTGCAGATCCCCAGTGTTTCAGGGGCAGATGGGAGTGGCCTTCCACATTCCAAGGTCAGCCAGACCTCTCAGGTGACCCCTAGGAGGCCAAGACAGTCACACCTATTTCATGTTGCCTGATTCCACAGGGGCCCTTCAGTACCACAATGGTTCTCTTGCTTTTATGATGCCCTCTGGTGTCATAATGGCCCCTTGGTTACACAGTTCCTTAAGAATCTTAATGGTCTCCGTGGTTTCACCAGGCCCCACAGTGTCATAATGATCGATTAGTTCCATGAAGCCTTGCTATGTCCAATGGCCCCGTGGTTCCATGGGCTCCAGTGGTGCCACAATGATCCCCTTGGTTCCACAAGATCCCATAGAGTCACAATGGCCCCTTCCTTCCATGAGGCCCCACAGTGTCACAATACTCTCCATGATTCCATGGTGCCTTGCAATTCCACAATGGTCTCCATGGATCCACGGTGCCCTGCAAGATCACAATGGCCCTTTGGCTCCATGAGGCCCTGAAATGCAACAATGGCCTCTTGATTCCAAAAAGCCCTGCTGCTTCATACTGGTCCCTTGGGACCATGTGGCCCAACAGAGCCACAATTATGTCCTTGGTTCCACGAGGCCCCACAGTGTCACAATGGCCCCTTGGATACATGGTACTCTGCAGGGTCACAATATCCCCTGCATTTCAGAAGACCCCAAAGTGTCACAATGGTCTCCATGGTTCCTCAAGACTCCACAATGTTACAATGGCCCCTTGGATCCATGGTACCCACAGTGTCACAATGATCCCCTTTGTTCCACAAGTTCCCACAGTGTAACAATGCCCTTTGGCTCCAAAACACCCCGCAGTGTCAAAGTGGTCTCCATAGGAAGAAAACAACCGAGCCCTGGGGCACATGAGACGCAGTCACCAGAGGCCGAGGCTAGCCAGATTTGACTGTATTGGCAGATTTTCTTTGGGAGAAACCCTTGGAAATAGGGAATTTTGGAGGTGGAATCCTAATTTCAGCCATGGGAGAGTAGACAAGAAAGACCATTCTTTTCCATAGGAAGGAAAGCACGGAGCCCCAGTGTTTCACGGTCAGATGGGAAGTTGCCCTTGACATGTCAAATTCAGTGGGACCTGTCAGACAGCCCCCAGGAGTCCAAACCAGGCAGACCTGTTCAATGGTCCCTTGATTTCATGGGTCCTAACACTGTCACAGTATTCTCCTTGATTCCAAAGTTAACGTATGGTTAAGTTAAGGAATCAAGTTAAGACAGTTACGTAAACATTAAACTGCAGTGAGGTCTTGAAATGTCAAAATGGCTTCTTGGTGTCATGAGTCCCAGCAGAGTCACAAGGGTCCATTGACTCCATGTGGCCTTGTTGTGTCACAATGGCTCCTTTTTTACATGGGCCCCACTGTTTGATCATTGATCCTTGCTTACGTAGGGCCTCTGAGTTGCATAATGGTCTCCTTGATTCCATGAGTGTAGAAAACAAAGGGAGATGACCCATCCTCTGATCAGCATCGAACTCCGATTTATTGATCCAACATGCACATTTTATAACCGTGTTAATTAAGTTCATACATATTGCAAGACCCGAGCTCATCATTGATGACAGATTACACACCAACCCCTCCTTGTGTTTTCAATACCTGTGGTTTGTTATTGAGACCAAGACTTGTTTTTCTTATTCTGTTATGAACGATTCTCAAGGCCTCCATGTTTGTCACTTTGCTTTCCAAGGACAAGGTATTTACTTGTTATTAAAGACAGGCTTGAGAACTCTTGCTGTTTACATAAATGTGCCTGAGAACTTTGTTGTTTACAGAAACAGGCTTGAGAATTGCTGCTTACAGCTGCCTTTTACTTTTCCATCAGCTGTATATGATTATGGCATGTCTGAACAAAACTCTCCAACAAATTCTCCCTTTTTTCTTTTATGCATAAGGAGGTTAGTCTGCTAGGGTTTTTCTATTATTCTACTGACCATATCTTGAATACAAGCAAAAAATACAAGGCAAAATAAATAAAAGCCTTATAAGCACACTTAGTATCTCTATAAGGTTCCCCAGCCACGGTCCGAGCAATGGCTTTTACCCCAAAGGGTTAAAACCACCCCCAGCTGAGCCATAATATCCTGCTTTATCAGGCAATGCATGGTAGGTGGTAATTGGACTAAGAAAAGAAGGCTGTTAGCTGTTTTCATTCATGCAAACCTGGAGAGGAGGTGAACAGCTAGGGCTAATAATACTGGAATCGACCCCAGTGTCCAACAAGGCTGAAAATGATCCTTTCTGTCCTTGAAATTCCACTTCCATCCTTTTCTTGGGTCTCTCAGAAAAGTTCAAAGTCAGTAAGGTAGATCCTCAGGTGGATTCAAAACCATTTTCCCCCTCTCTTGTCCTTTACAGTCTGTAATCCTTTAGTCATTTGGCTCAAATGGCACCAGCTGAGCGATTCTCAGTCCTTTTGTTGATTTGGAGTGGTGGGAAAGGGGTATGCACTTAAACTTAAAGCACTTAAAATATTTAAACTTAACAGAACTCAACATCACCCAAACTTAACAGAAATTAAACTCAACAGAACTTAATTTTAACAGAACTTAACTGACTTTAAATTCTATTTAACTTAAACCTAATATAATTTAAACTTAACAGAATCTAACTTCACTTAAACTTAATAACACTTAAACTTAACAGAAGATAAACTTAACAAAACTTAACCTCGACAGTATTTAACATTTAATGGCACTTACTAGATAATTTAACTTAAACTACTTAGCAACAAATAAAACTTACCATAAAAATAAAATATAGCATTTACTATAACTTACTTACAGGCTGGATTCTAAAATACTAAGCTAAAACAACTTTTTTCACATGTTTGCTGCAGCATTTTTATACCAAAAAGCACGCTCATAACATCTCACCCATACAATCACTCCAACACATCTTTAACATTTTTAAATTTTTCAAAATACAATTGTGGAGTCTGATGTTCTACCAACTGATTTACTTGGGCTTCTGATATCTAAAGTCTCTGTTATTACAGGTGATTTTAAGACTGCATAACGGGCAAGGAACGTCTGGATAGTAATGCTCCTTGGTGTGGCTTGTTTATTATCACTGCTTTCTTAATTGCAGTAGGGATCCCTTCTTTTGTTGACAAGAGTTACATTTATTACGGCTGTTAGGTCTAAGGCTGAAGCTTTTTACCAGCTGCGGGTCGGAGGGAGAAACGCTGGCGCTGGAAAAGCGCTCTGGTCCTGCGCCGCTTGTGTCGGAGTAGGTGACCCCCCCCGCACTGGGCTTCTACAGCAGCTTCCCTCCTCCCGCAGCTGCCTCCGCTCCCACCGCTGCAGCGCAGCATTTCAGGCTGTTGCTTGCTGCGGCTGCTCTCCATGGCGCAGCGCCCATGCCGAGTTCGGAGCGGCACAGCCCCGCAGGTGCCCCGAGCCGCGGCTGCTGCCTTGTACTCAGAGACATGAAGCAGTGTATTGTGCACTACCCGCCATAGCTTACTTAACTTCTTGGCAGTTTTATCACTCTCTAAAGTAGCCTCCCATAATAAATCACCAAATTTATGCCACTCTGTTAACTCGTAAACCGTATGGGGGTTAATAAAAACTCCCCTACTGTAGCTGTAAGTCCAAAGTCCTTGTAAATCCTTTTGCAAATCTATCCCCTTAACCTGCCTTTTTTGTAAATAAGCTGCTTGCCTTTCCATACCTAAAATCATCAGCGCTGATTGCAGCCTCTTTAAGGTCCGTGCAGCACGTATCAGTCGGGCTCGCCTGTACGACACCCGAGGCACGCCGCAGCTCAGCTTCATTTTTATCCCTTTTTCTTTTGTTGCATTTACTGCCGCCCGGGCTGCTCAGACCTGACCCGTTTCTTCGCTCCTCCGTGGTGCGTTGCTGTATCACGATCCGGTGTCACCATTTGTAAAAGCGAAGGGAGACGACTCATCCTCTGATCAGCATCGAACTCCGATTTATTGATCCAACATGCACATTTTATAACCGTGTTAATTAAGTTCATACATATTGCAAGACCCGAGCTCATCATTGATGACAGATTACACACCAACCCCTCCTTGTGTTTTCAATACCTGTGGTTATTGAGACCAAGACTTGTTTTTCTTATTCTGTTATGAACGGTTCTCAAGGCCTCCATGTTTGTCACTTTGCTTTCCAAGGACAAGGTATTTACTTGTTATTAAAGACAGGCTTGAGAACTCTTGCTGTTTACATAAATGTGCCTGAGAACTTTGTTGTTTACAGAAACAGGCTTGAGAATTGCTGCTTACAGCTGCCTTTTACTTTTCCATCAGCTGTATATGATTATGGCATGTCTGAACAAAACTCTCCAACACATGAGGTTCCGTAGTGTCCTTGGACCTGCATTGTCACAACTGACCCATGGCTCCATGAGGTTCTGCAGTGTCATCGTGGTCGCTGTCAGATGCTGGATGAGATCGATGTCCTGAGACACCTTGGGATGCTCAGAATGCCCGTGTGGGGCCAATGCCAGGTCAGGCCTTGGTTTGTGGTGGGATGGAGCCCCACCGCCAGCCCTGGTCTGGCAGAGCTGTCAATCACACAGCAGGGGGTGGTGTTAACCCAGGTCTGATTAGCCCAGCTGTTAATCCATCAATCACACACCAACAGTTGTTTCTACCCTGACTCTGATTGGACAAGCAACTGGCAGTCCCACCCCAGCGGCGGGCCCATGAAGGCCCAGGGGTTAAGAGCCAGAGCACGAGGCCAGCCCATGGTCTGGGTCCTGCCTTCTTCTGGAGTTCTTCTGTTAGCAATGCTGTAACCCCAGCCATTGGTGCCTATGTGTGTGGCTTTTTATGGATCTTCTGACTTTCTGTTGTTCTCTTTTTCTTCTCGTTCTAATCCTACTTACTTGGAAGATTTTTGGGTAACTTCACATGTCAATGGTTAAAGGATATTAGGTTAAATATGTCACAATCCAGGGCACAGGGAATATTTCTCTGACCCCCAGAGAAACACTGCCTTTAACCTTCACCCGTGGAGAGGTCTTTGAAGACTATGCAATAGATTATAATTTACCCAAGTGTAAAATAGATTAGAGGGTAGTATTGCATGTCACTTGGGTGAGAAATTTAGGTTTTGGGATTTTTAATATGGTGTAGATACGAAGCAAGATGGAGGAATTGGGGTGTAGTGCATGTCTTCTTCTTCATCTACTCCATTTTCTGCAGTGTTAGTGGCAGGGTGATAGGTCATGGAAAGCACAGTGCAGAGGTTATGTGAACCATCAAGGGATAAGTTATTGGTAGATAAGTAGAAATACTGTACGTTTTAAGAGGTAATTGGATGAGACAACTTTAAAAGACCTTGAAACTGTACATTTTGGGTCCATTTTGTGGTGCTTTTCCACAAAAAGTGCGCTCAGTGCGCTGAGCCTCATGTGCACAGCATGCAAAACTTTAGATATGATAACTATAAACAAGAAGATGAAGACTGAAAAAGTCCCATGCGTCTCCTTTTACCTGGCACAGAACTGCTACAGGAGGGTTTCTCCACTCCAGGGAGCCCACAGAAAGGCCCAACAAAGAACAAACATCAAGAACTTGTGTCCCGACAATGTTTGAAATAAGTTGGCTCTTTTCCATAAAATGGTTTACTGAAGGATGTTGTGTTAATTGTCCAATCATGTGAAATGTGTTGATTTATGACCAATGAGGTCCACCTGTAGCAAACCAAGATAAAAAAGAAGAGGACTGAATAAATGGGTGGCATTTAACCCTTAGCCTTCTGATGTCAGTCTGTGTCATCTCTGATTCAACAATGACATTTGGGGATCTATGGGGGCTATTGGGGATCCTTTCTGCACCTTGTGACCCAACAGGATCTTCTCTAATAAACTTAGCCTGAAGCTCCCACTGTGCCCATGACAGGAACCCCTGTGAGTGTCTGGGACATCCCAGCTCTTTGGCACCCTGGGGACTCCTGGGATGTCACCGTGGAGCCCCCGTGAGTGCCTGTGACAGATCGGTGCCTTTGCAGCCCAAGGTCCCCTGGGATGTCACCATGGAATGGCTGTGACTGCCTCTGACCACAGAGCTCTTTACTATCCCCAGAAAGCCCTGGGAGGTCTCCATGGAGCTCCTGTCTCTGCCTGTGACATTCCAGCCCTGGAACAGCCTGGAGACTCTTGGAAAGTCCCCATGGAACCTCTCTGAGGGCCTGTGACAAATCTGATCCTTAGCTGGTAAACACCACCAGCCCCCTGTTGCTGTGGTCAGTTTCCATGGCAACCATCCCTAGCCCCCTGTTGCTATAGTCAGTCCCTCAGCAGCTCCATGGAGACCCCATGCCAGGGGTGGTTGCCATGGACACCAGCTCAGGCCTGCAGCCAGAGCCCGTTGCCATGGCAACCATTGGCAGACCCATCCCCAGGCTCATGGGATCCCAGAACCACAGAACTGGCTGAGCTGGTATGGACCCATCAGGATCCTCCAATCAAAATGCTGGCCCTGCACAGCACACCCCAACAATGCCAGCCTGGGCCTGGCAGCGCTGTCCAAACGCTGCTGGAGCTCAGAGAGCCCTGGAGCTGGGACCCTTCCCTGGGGAGCCTGGGCAGGGCCCCAGCAGCCTCTGGGCAAAAACCTTTTCCTGACATCCAACCTGAGCCTGCCCCGACTCAGCTGCAGCCGTTACCTCCACTCCTGTCCCTGGGCACCAGAGGGAAGAGGTTCCTTCAGCCCCAGCCAAGGACCCGCTCCCAAGGCTGTTGCCATGGCCACAAGGGCTGGGACCAGCTGGAATGCTCGGTTTCCACGGGCTGGAGTTCAGGAATGGGATTCCTCAATTTCCTGCTCCTGCTAAAATTGCACTGTCCTCACTGCCCTCCTGCCTCCCAAGGAAAGCACAAAAGGCTAAGTTCCTGGGCTGGGATAAGAATAATTTATTGGGAACAGCAACGAGATAAGGAAAAAACATGAACAGAAACAATATTGATAACAGAAGGGATAAGTAAAAGGATTTACAGGGAAAACTACAAAAAAACTGCCTGGACTTTTCCAGCAATGTATTTCCTCCTTTCTGGAAAGGACACCCTTCTCCTCAGGGGAGAGATAGAAAGAGTCCATTCCCTGCCCCTGGCAATGACCTGTGGTGGGAGTGAATGTAATGACAGGGCCATGGCCAGACCCTCATGTTCTTCCATCCCACATCAGGTCATTGGCAGGGGCAGGAAAAGGTACAGGTGTCTTCCCAGCATGGATCACAGGGAACATGGATCACCAGGGCTCTTCCCAACGTGGGACCTCCAATGGGAGATGAAGCTGGAACTGGGCATAAAGCTCCTCGTGCACTTGGGGCATTTGCAGGGCTTCCCTTACTTGTGCCTCCGTTGGTGTCTGGTCAAGGCAGATCTCTGGATGAAACTCCTTCCATATGAGGGGCACTCGTAGGGCCTCTCCCCAGTGTGGATGTCCTGGACCCTGATGAGGGTGAAGTTTTGCTTGAATCCCTTCCTGCAGTCAGGGCAGCAGAAGGGCCTCCCATGCGTGTGAATGCACTCATGCAGGTGGAGATTTGAGCTGGTCTGAAAGCTCTTCCCACATATGGAGCACTCGTAGGGCCTCTCCCCAGTGTGGATGCGTTGGTGAGTTTCAAGGGCAGAGCTGCAGCAGCAGCCCTTCCTTCCCACACTCCCCACACTTGTAGGGCCATTCCCTGGTGGGGATCATCTGGTGGCTGATCAGGGTGCTGCTCTGCCTGAAGCTCCTCCCACACTCCAAGCACTTGTGGGGCTTCTCCCCATCATGAAGCTGCTCATGGAACACCAGTTCTGAGCTCTGGCAGAAGCTCTGTCCACCTTCCTGGCTCAGGGTGGGTCTTTCCTCCTCAGAGCACCCTGGGCTGGGTTTGCAGCCCCTCCTCCTGTGGGATCTCTGGGGATTTTCCTCCCCATTCAGTTCCTGTGTCATGGAGCCGCTCAAAACGGCCTCTTCCACGAGGTTCTGCCATACGGATTTGTCCTCTCTGGTCCCCATCCTCAGCTCCTTGTCTGGGGGAGGAACGACAAGGAGAGGATGGGATTTATCTCCGTGCCACAGAAAAGGGGAAGGAGATCTCCCCACTGCATCTCCAGCAGGACAGCGTTGGCAGCAGGGTTGTCCTGCAGCTAGGGGCCATGCTGGGCTGGGAGATGGAGCAGGAGAGAGGCAGAAAGGGGCACTGACTTCCTCCTCACCCGTCTGGGTGTCCTGTGGCATCTTCTTCCTCGCAGCCACCTCCTCCATCCAGTCAAGTTTTGGGAATGGGAAATCCTGTTTTGGGAGGAAAACAAGGGATGAGCACACTAAATTTTGTACTGGTTTGAAGGCAAACCTGGGAGAGAGTCTTAGTCAGAATTACAATTTAAGAGGAAAATTAAGATCAAGGCAATTATACAGAAACACTGCCTTAAACCGACAGAGTCAGGATATAACCTGACACCCTGTGTGTCAGGTGGTGGCTGCAATCCCATTAAATGGTGGCTGCAGTCCTGTTAGTGTGATGAACATGATTCTGTTCAAGCAGTGATCTTGTAGAAGGGTCTGGTCTTCCTATGAAGGTCCAGTGGTGGTTATGGACCTCTTGTCCTCTGAGAATCCAGTAGGGAAGGTGCTCCTGGTGTTGCAAGGTTCAGCTTATATCCAGGTAGGAATGCTTGGATCCTCCCCCTGGACAGAGCATCCCACAATTGGATGATGGAATTTTATCAGTCCTGAAGTGACACTCAATGGCCCATTCACAGAAGATATCTCCCCTGGAGGGCGTTATCAGGGGTGAGTCATGGAAGAGATAAAGAACCCTGCCCCACCTGTTTATAACAGTTGATGAACATGGAGATTGAAAACATGCACTTGGTTACATCTTGCATGGCAGCCTGAAACAGTGGGGTAATCCATGCTCAGGGGGTGAACACCACCCCCTTCACCCAAACTGGCTCACGTGTAAAACTCCCACCCTGGGAAGGCAATACTGACAGGGGACAATGTCACACTTCCCCTGTCCCAGGGGAGGGCTCTGTCCCTGTCACTCCCTTGCTCTTTTTCCTTTTCTCTTTCACTGTCTGGGGGGCTTTGCCAAATATAGGAACAATTTTTCCTTTGGCACTGTCACCTTTGTGACAGCTACACAGAGCTTCCCCTTCCTTTTCATAATCTGTATTGGACTAAATTTCCACTTTTCTTTTATCAGAATATGCCAGCATCTGAACTGGAGCTGCATAGGACCAATGCAACTTGGAATTGCCACAAAAATGCTTCTTTTGCCAGTTTATTAACTCTTGGGGTTTTTTTGCGTTTTCATCACAAGCGATTTGTGGGAAGAGAAAATTCAAGGCCTTTTATGTAGGGTCAAGTTTTATTTCTAACAAGAAACAACTTTACTTTGTCCAGTGCCCAGTGGATGCTCGAGGGGTCTCTGAGCCTCTCACCCTGGGGGATGCTTGGGAGGAGCTTGGGAGGGTTGTCCCTGTCCCTGTCACCCCAGGCCATTCCCCAGGGAGTCTCCATTTTTCTCACCCCAAGGAATGCCTGGGGAGGCTCTCCCTCCCTCTCACCCCTGTGCCAGGGGGTGCTCAGGGCAGTCTATGTCTCTCTCAGCCCAGGGAATGCTCGGAGGTCTCTGTCCCCTCAGCCCAGGGGATGCTCGGGGGGTCTCCATCCCTCTGGCCTCAGGCAATGCCTGTGCAGGGCTGGGGACCAGGGGCTCTGTGTCCCTCTCACGGCTGAGGGTGCTCGGGACTGGGGGGGCTCTCCGACCTTCTCACACCTGGGGAGGCTGGGGGGGGTCTCTGTCCCTCTCAGCCCTGCTGTGACGCCATCCAAACATCACTGGGGTCAGAGGGACAGAGACACCCCCAAACCCTCAGAAGAGCTGAACCTGGGATTTGGTTTGGGGCTCAGGAATTAGGACGGGGCTGGAATTTGGACTTGGTTGGAGTTGGGGCTGAGATTTGAACATCCACATAACATCTATTTCCTTATTGTCAGAGCCAACCATTGCATTACTTGTCTAGAACACAAAGAAGCAGGAGAGAAGCCACTGTTGGCATCACAGCTGAAATGCTTCCTAACAAATCTCCCCACATATTTGCACGTTTATTGGACATGCCCAGGGCTCCGGTGTGGGTACATCTCTGCCTTTCTTCCCCTTTGGCAGCAGCGAACTGGCAGCATCTGCCCGCCAGCAGCAGCTGCTCCAAGCTGGGAACGCCACTGGCAGTGCTGATTTCCAGAGGCTTCTGTGTGCCAGGGGAAGCCAAGGCAGGAGCGGGTTGAACGGTGCTGGCGCTGCTGCTGCTCTGTGCCAGAGAGCCCCGGCTGGGCAGGGCACGGTGCCCGCTGCGCTGCGGGCTGCTTCTGCTGCCACAGCTGGGCACACCTGGGAACAAGGCATGACAACTTGTGGGCAAGCCAAGGGGTGTCTGGGGCTGCACTGCTCTGCACACACCCAGCACACCTGCAGCACAGAATTTTAACCCTCAAACAGGTAAACCAAAGGGAAACAGCTGGAAAAGATTTCATTTTGACCATTCTTACCTGCTCAACAGAAGTCTTCAAAATGAACGTTACCAAGCAGGGCCCGATCCCTGCTGCCAGCTCAGGGTTAGAAAAGAGACAATCCTTGATCTCAGCACTGGGTGTGTGGGGAATCACTTCCCTAACACGTGCACACCCAGCAATCTCACTTACTAGTTTGTGTCCATGGATCTAAGACATATTCAATACATTGCTGAAACTCACAGGCTAAATATTCCCCAAAAATATTTGATTTACTCATTGATACTTATTGACTTATTGATACTTCAATCACTTCTCCGAATTCTCTGATATGAGAATAGGAGTGTCCTGTAGGTCCCTGCCGGTCTTTGACACAGGTTCAGGAGGAGACCCATGCACAAAATAACGCAGGACAAAACTGCACTTGTCCTGGGGTGACGTTATGATTCTTGTATCCCCATTCATCTGTTCTGTGCCTTTAAGACCGGCTCTGAAGAGTAGAAGTTTTGTTAGGATTTCTCTTATCATGGACACAGAAACAAGCGGTACATAAGGCTGCTTTTTCACTTCTAGCTTGCTGCTTTTGCTTGCTCTCTTTTTTTGCTCTTGCTTCTGCTCTTGCTTCTGCTTATTAGCTAAACAGTCCACATTCCTTCCTGGACTGTTTCTCCTCTCCTGTTTCTGTGACCATCTCGAACCTGCTTCGGACTGGGACCTGGGAACACCGAAGGTTCGGCTGCAGCAGCTGGCCCAGCGCCGGAGGGACTGAGAACAGAGCAACCACCCCCTCGAAAGAGACTTTCTGATTTTGTCATCTTTCTCAAAGCGGTGTCACCGGGTATTGTTCATTTTGTGTGCTGGGGGGTGCTGGGCAAGTCAAATAAACAGGCTCTTTCCACCTCTCTCCAAGGAATTTTTTCCCGAACCGGTTTGGGGGAGGGGCCGTGTGGGTTTCGCTTTCTGGAGGGGCCCTCCTTTGCAGATTCTTTAACAAATTTGCCCTAAACCAGGACAATTCATTCTATTTGTTGCAGTAGAAAATAATACATACCAAGCCCCGGATTCCTAAAAATCTGCTGAGCAGGAGAAGGAGATGGAGCGTGGTGCTTGGCACCAGGGGCAGGTAGGCAGTGCACTTTCAGAACATCCCCTGGATCAAAACACAGTGCATCTCATCCCTCTCACCCTTCCAGCTCAGAACCAGGCCTTGTATCTCCTGCTCAGGAGTGGAATTTCCCAGTTATGTCATTGGCTCACACATGGCTGGCAGGTGAGATGAGGCCAATGAATCAAGGATTTAAAAGAACTGGAAGAGTTAAAATTTCAGCAAGATTTAGTTAGGGGGAAAGAGTATAGCAAGAAGAGTAGAAATAATAAGGGATAGTTAATGTTTTGCAGGTAAGGTAGTTAAGGCTAGGGTAATATATCCCTTGCCTGTCTTTACTATGTTTAAAGAAGCAGGATGGGATGCCGATTTCTTTGTGACAAAGAAGAGGACCAGAGCCTGCACCTGGGCCCCAAAACTTCAGCTGTAGCCAAGAAGTCAAAAGCCTGCCAACAGGTCATAAGTAAAGAGGTCAAATTGAGGGAGACGTCTTGGCCTTAATCAGAAGGACACCATTCCCCACTGTAAAACCCACCAACCCATTTGAAGTGAAAGACTGCAGAAATGTGAAGGAACTTTGGACTCCATTATAATACATTTTAATACAAAGGAGGGTAGGCAGTGTTACCTAATGAATATGTGTTAGGTTTTTTGGGAATTATATGAATGTGTAAGATATTCTAGATGAGTAGAGATGAGAGAGAGAGCCAGTGATTCTTCACACGTCTTTAGGAGACAACTCCTTGTGTGCCTGGCGCTGTAATAAACATACCACCTTGTACCTTTAACTGTGATGAGTTGTATTCCACACCTCATTTGGTGACCGCGCCAGGAACGCTTCTCTGCTCCAGCGAGAACAACCGGACTCTGGACGTCTCTGGGCACTGCCAGGACATTCCTTTCCTGGAGGCACCGCCGCTCTCGGCTGTTCCTTGTGGGGGACAGACAAGACTGCCGGGACTGTGGAGAAAGGGAATGTTTAACTCTGTATAAAGTAACCCGTAAGGCGTATGCAGGGGAAGGCCTGTTCACAAGTCACACAGAGATGTCCTGTGCACAACGTATGCCTGTACAGTTTGGGTTTGGGTCTGGCTGCTGGCAGAAAGGATTTGCTGTGTCAATAAGGACCTGCTAGCAATTCTGGGGGTGAATTGAGCAAGTCCTGTTTTATTGCTGCTATTTTTCCTGTGTGTTGTAATTGTGGTTGTGTTTTCAGTGTGTGAATGTTTGAGGAAAATGATGTGGGTGGATGCTGATGTGGTGGATGGTGTGTGTTGTGTTCAGAAATGTGAGCACTCTGTCCCCTCATAAAGAGATACTCCTTTCCCGGTTAGCCTGTGTATGTGGACTTTCTCGTTGCAGGGGTTGGTTCTCCCTGGTGCACCTGGTGCTTGGGTATACAGGGGGGTTGAGTGGTTTTTCTCCCACATTGTGGTCATTTGGGACTGCATGGTTGTGTTTGGGGAGATTTTAGGATTTTGTTTGCAACAAGTGCAGCAATTTATGCAGAAAACTATAGTGTGGTGATTTACGTATGTTGACCTATGGTAGTTCCTTTCTACCACCCCCCCTCCTCCAGGGTTAAAAATCTCCTGCCACGAGGTGGACGCTCTCTTTCCTCTCCTGGACATCCTCTTTCCTCTCCTGGATGCTCCCTTTCTCTCCTGGAGTTGTTCTCCATTAAAGCTGTGGGACTTTGGTCCTGGGAAGAGAGAGCGCCTCTCATCTTTTGCTTTTGTCCTTGTCAGTGTCAGTGGGCCCAGAGATCGCCAAACTGATCCCACACGAGATGAAAACTGACAAATGGCCTGACATACAAAGCTCAAAAATTTACCACATTTTTGATGGACTGGAGCGTTAGCCACACTTTTGGAATTCCCTATTCCCACACAGGTCAGGCAATTGTTGAAAAGAATGCACCACAATCTAAAACCTACTCTAGATCCACAAAAGGAGGACTGGCCTAAGCAACACCCCAGATGTGGTTGAGCAAAGCTTTATATGTCTTTATGTTTTGAATAGCTCATTTGCAGCACCTAATCCTCCAATTTTTAGGCACTTTTCATACAGCACACAGGCAAAATTGAAAGAAAATCCTGCAGTTTTGATCAGAAACCTTGAGTTAGGACAAATTGAGGGGCCATTTCCACTAATCACATGGGGCAAAGGGTATACTTGTGTTTGCACAGGTGCCGGACCTAAGTGGGTCCCCACGAAGGACGTGAAACCTTCTCATACTGTCGTGGGGTGACAGCCTTTATCCCAATATCGTGTGTTGTGTCTGGCAGCTGTGCCTTCCCCCCCGCCGGCCGTCTTGCTGCGGCGGGGCGGGGAAGAGAGGAGGGAGTGTGTGACCAGGCACTTTCGCTTTTGGCTTTTGCTGCTTGGCTTGGCTAGCCGCTTGCTTGCTTGCTTTCTGCTTTTTGCGCTGTTTTTTTTCCCTTTTCTTTTGTTCTCTCTTTCTTACCCTCCCCTGAAGATACTGGACCGGCTCTGGACCTGACCTGAGAGCTCCAGGACACCCGAAGCTTGTGAAAGAAGCTCAGCACCCTTCACAACACAGTCTGGTCTCTTTTCTTTTCTTGTGTTGGGGAGTGTTCTTTTGTTACTTGTAAATAAATAGGTTTTGTTTTCCACTTTGCTCCTCCGAGAAATTCCTTCCCGAACCCGGTGTTGGGGCAGGGGTGGTTGGAGGTTTGTTTTGTTTTGGGGGACTCCCTTTTGGATATTTCCCCTAATTTGTCCTAAACCAGGACACATACACAAGAGCGCACCGACAATTCCACCAGCAGGGAAATGAGCACGCAGACGTGAGCCGCACGGAGAAGCTACGGTGCATGCCAGATGTTCCCTGTTCAACCTGTGAAAGCTACAAATCTTGAGTTTGATGTTGATTTTTGGACTGTGAAAATGGTTTGTATCATAGAGCTCTTTCAGCAAAAGTGTGGTGTCCATTGTGTTCAAAAGAATTCTAAGATATCCAGATTTGTAAAAATTGAACGTTAGAGGGACAGTTTAGTGCCCTATAGTTGGCCAGTCCCTGAACAAGTGCTAAAAGATTTGCTTGATAACTGAAATAGATGGAGAATCTTTTGCCAACAAACAGCTGAACAGGAACATGGAGCTTGATCAAATGATATACTGGTGCTTGTTGGTTTTGCTTGCTTGCTTTTGCATGCATACATGCCTGTAGATCAACCAAAAATGAATGTTTGCCTTGCTTTAGCCAAGTCAGCAGGCTCAGACACCATGTGTTCGACCAATTTGAGCCCAGACAAACCCTTTGCAACCCGTTTGGTCGGTGTGCCTGTGCCAGCCAAGGAGTAGCCAACACCCAATTATGACAAATATTGGTGTGAGGCTGCCAACGAGACCAATCCCATAACCAGCTGGCATCACTGGGCCCCTGATCTTCTTAAAGCACCTTCTGAACCTCAAGAACTGGAATTCTTGGTTCATTGGTGATGGAATTTTGTGCTGAGTTTCAGTACCAGGGAGATCCACAGTTAAATGTTACTCCCCATCATCCTGAGGACAGATACTCCAGTTTGTGGTGCAATTGTACTACCCCAGTGCCCCCTAAGGGTGAAACTGCTGATGAGTAGATGACCTAGATGAGTCCTCAAGCCAATTAGCAACAGAATATTGGCTCATTTGTGGAGACAGAGCCTGGAAGGGCATTCCCTCAAAAATTAAAGCTGGCCCATGTAGCATCAGACAACTCTCTGTGATAGCACCTAGCTTTAAATAAGCCATCAAGAGAAAACACAGAGAAAAAAGATTTGCCCATCATTATAAAGAAAACTGTCATAGCAATTTCAGACCCTAGGGCCCTGCAAAATGAGGTACATCAAATTTATTTCTACATCAACTTGCCTCGGGCGAGGCATTGAAACCATTATACCGATTGGGGTGTTGGCTGAAGAAAGACGACAGTGCTACTTCCATTGCAATTAGTGACATGATGACTGATGTTAGTGCTGTCAGACATGTAACCTTACAGAACAGAGCAGCAACTGATTTTCTTTTACAGGCACATGGACATGGTTGTGAGGAATTTGAAGGATTGTGTTTTATGAACCTGTCTGATCACTCTGAATCCATGCACAAAAGCATACGAAAGCTGAAAGATTTGACAGCTCAAATTAAGGAAGATGGTGGGTCCTGGTTAGATGATCTGTTCCAAGAATGGACCTTTGCACCTTGGCTAAGGGAACTTTGTAGAATAGGTCTCTATATGTATTGGGTGTTTTGGTAGTGATAGTAGTAGTAATACCTTGCATACTTTGGTGTGTGTAATAAATGATGGACAAAACTATCAAAAAGTTTTTATCATACAAGAGAGAGAGGTAGGAAATGGATTCAAGAACTCACAGAGAGTTCTTGAAATCTCACAGAGATGGTGGGTGAAGGAACAGACATGGAGTAAGGTTTTGAATTAAGACCTTGGACCAGGCTAAACTTTTTTGGACTTGTAATTGCTATCAGACATGACTTATGCCCTTTGAACTGACTGGACTTTCACAGCATTAAAATTGCTGTGTTGGAATATAGCAAGGCTAATGCTAGCAAAAAGGATGCTTTAAGCAAGTAATAAGCAGGTATACTATAGTAAAAGTATGAAATGCAAGGTAGTTAACAAACAACATGGTTACAAAGGTTTCTTTTTAGTTGTACCGAGAGAGGGAATTGTGGGAATCCTTCAAATCAAAAGGTTTTGGGAAAGCTGCAAAAGGCAGGCCTCAGAGACAGCAGAACTGCAATTAGAGCTAAGCAGCAGCCATAAGACTTGTCAGCAGAAAAGTTACATAAGTAGTAGAAAAATAAGGACAAATAGAACAATGGTCTGTGTATTAATGCTTGGCTAGAATGACTCCCTAAGCTTCAAAAAAGTATCTCCAGCAAGACATTAGGAACTTCTAAGCTTAATAATGGAGCTCTGTCAATTGTGTTTTAAGGTTTACAAGCAGGTATTGTATTCAAAATAAGCAAGCAGTGTTTTAACAAAAGGTACATGTGCTTATAGTGGTTGGATAGGACTATTGTCAATATGCTTTTGCTTTGTGTGATTGGCCAAAAAACTTTTAAAGTAAGTTGTAACATTAAGTTCCTTGCCTGCTGCCAGCAATGTGAGCTGTTGGCATCTTCCCATTGTCATAACCATTTAATGAGACTGATGCTGGAAAACAAGCAGCTTGAGGCGCATTCCTCAGCAGCCCCGTCTTGTTCATGATTTGTACAGAGACCCCCCAGCTGGCAATAGTATATAGGTGTTAAATTGCATCTATGATGAATTATTATGTATTATTTCATTCATTTTGATATCTTTTCATTTCATATAGATTTATATCTTTTCATTTCATATAGATTTGTTTTCTTCCTCCAGCTTCAGAGTGTGATGATTTACAGCTGTGCAAAACCTTCTGCCCACTCAGCAGTCAGCCCCCAGGTGTGTGCATGCACACCCACCCACTGTGCTTGCTCTTCTCAGCATCTCGGGGCTGCTGTTTGCACAGAATTGGGATGAATTTAACTCGACAGAGCCACGAGTGGGGTGTCCAGCTTGTCATGAACACTCATGTGGCAACGAACAACACAGAGCTCTCAAATCACATTATCACAGGTCATTTCATTCCTGCTGGGCACTGAGGAACTCTTAAAGGACACAGAAAAGGGGTGGAAAACATTGGCATCATGCTACTGCTGATATCCTCCTGGAGGAAAATCTATTGGGTTTCTTATGGTGGTAGCTTTCCAAAACCTAGGAAAACTGCTCAGTAGTGGTAGCCCAATTGTGAATGGCTTTCTTGACTTGGCAAAGGCTGGGGTGTTAACAATGGACTCCGTCCTTGGTCCAAATCACCTGCCCTCACCTGCAGACAAAAGCACCACCACACCAAGCAGCAGCTACATCAGTCAATTTTCTCAAAAAGCTGTGTTAAATTTGGGAGAGGAAAGAAAAACACATCAGACACTGTGGATTAATGACAAGACTCTGAGGAACAATTCCAAAGCAAAGGGCACTCCTTGTGCTCCAAGGCAGCCGGGCTGCCCTGGCTGCCCAGGACCCTGCGCCCCGCGGGCTCTGCAGAGCTGCACAGCGGGGAGGCAGCTTCGGGCACCTCAGCCCCTGGGCAGGAGGGGCTGCTTGCTCTGCAGGGCTGCCTGTGGGCAAAAGCAGGGTGCTGGCCTTCTGCTCTTGGCCCCAGCCTGGCCTTGCAGGGCTAATCCTGTTCCCTGTCTCAAATGTGCTAAAGACAGACTTGTTTGTTTCCAGCTCTGCACAGGTGTGATTTGCACCACAAAATACTGAAGAACTAAGGCCTGAACAACAGACCCTGACTGAAGCCTCAACAACAGGCCCTGAGCCAAAGCTGCCCTCTAGGAGACCATCCCAACCAAATGTTCCATGTATCTGCTTCTTAACCAAGTGTTATTTTCAAAAGGATTGTTGCATGCATTCACTGGTGAAACACGTCTTCACCTTTCTGCATGAGGAAAATGGACAAGGCCACACCTGGCCTTGGTTCCTCCTTGAGCCCTGGGCAGGCTCAGGGAGAAAACCAAGAGGAGAATGACACCAGCTGTGCCCCCAGCAGAAGCTCTGGCACATTGCTCGTCCAGCACTGTCAGAGCCGGGCTACTCTCACAGCGCACTCGGGAGCCTCGTGGCCGCCAAAGGTGGAGGCACCGCAGGATTTCCCGGTTCCCGGCCGTGGCTCTGCAGGGCTGGGCTGGGACAGCTTCCCCCAGCTGATGTGCAGCTCTGGATGAAGGGGAAAGCATTGGGCTACCTGGTGATGGATCTTCCTTAATCACCAGAGGCACCCTTTTGTAATAATGCTGAGGTGCATTACTTAGCTTATCCTTCCTGACTCTTTTTTGCACTTTTGCATTACAGTAAATTACACTGTTCCTTCAGCTGGTGTCTGTGACTGCATCTCTGACCCTCTCCCACCATCAAAACACACAGCCAGTTTAGCACCAGACCTGCCTCTCTGCCAGCCCATCTCTTGGCAAACACCCCTGATGGTCATCTCCACAAATGAAATTCCTAGTTTGCAACTTCCTTTTCTGCAGGCAGGTGAGAAAAGAGCCACTCCCAGCTCTGGACACCTCTGGAAACCAGCTGCTTTCAGCAGTCACAACCCTGAAATATCAACCTCCTTCCTTAACCTGCCACAGAGATCTCCCACCAAGAGGCCTTTTGTCCAAGGATACCCACAGAAGAGCTGGAGAAGGGAGCAGTTTGAAACACCACTGCTTCAGAGTTTAAACATCTCCCATCGTGTTCTAGAAGTTGCACGGAGGTCTGCAGAGTGTTTGGCAAGAAGAAAAAGAAAGTTGTCCAAAACAGCTTCCAATTGAATGTTCATGTGATTGGAAAAGGCAGGAGAGATGTAAGGTACTCTTTTCTATCAGTTTGCAAGCTGCGCACGCAATCCCAGTGTTGTGCAGCTTCCTTCTTCACCTTTCTGAAGCTGCTGCTCTCTCCGGCTCCCAGAGGTGAAGAAGCGGCTTCTTCGCGCAAAGACGATTGTGCCGGTCACAGTCCTCTCTGGAAGGTGGCTTCAGCCGAAAGGCACCCAGGAGCGGAGCTTAGCTCAGGGAAGCTCCGTACCTTCATCTTTAGCGTCTCTTGTGGTCTACATCTTAGCAAAAAGCTTTTCCACTATGTTTGGCAAGGAGAAACTGGATTGCTGTTCCTAGGACAGTGTAACTGGGCTGTCTGTATTATTTTGTGTACCCAGGCTAGCACAGACCACTTCTGGAGTGTCCCTGTGTGACCTTACAGGGACAGTGGTCTAGGGCACTGTGTAGATACCTTGGAGCAGGGTACCTGGCCCCAGCAGCTGGGCATAGTGACACTCAGAAGGCTGCCCCTCACCTGTACATGTGTGTGTGCACATGTGCACCCACACCTGCTGCATCAGCACGGGTGAAGGGCATGCTCTCTAGCCAAGCATGGTGTGACCTGCATTGCTCTTTCAAATTGTAGATCTGAATCTTGTAGACTGGATCTCCCAGAACTTCCTGGCAGTGGCTCTGGACGACACTGTTTATCTGTGGAGTTACGATACTAGGGAGATTATCCCCCTGCTGCAGACAGAGCATCCAGATATTTACATTTCCTCTTGTCATGGATTAAAGATGGAGACTACCTTGTTGCTGGCACAAGTAGTGCTGAGGTTCAGGTGAATGCAGGAGTAAAACTAGAGGTGTTTTCTAGGGATTGACAGAACTGTGGGGCCTGGGGACAAAACCTTGGCTGGCAGAGGAAGGATGACATGCACCTGACTTGTCTTCCCTGGTGTGGGGTGGAACTGCCCAGTGTGCAAGGCAGGGTTTTGGTTTGGGGGTTTTCTGATAAGTAGCGTAACCTTCTGTGCTATAGTCATGAGATACACATTTTCTCTGTTCCCTTACTGAGTAAGCTGAGAGAGCCTGTGCAATGAGGTTCCTAGGGCATAGAAACAGGATTTGGTTTCTTCTGAAGAACTTTTTGCTTTGCCTCTCCAACTATGGGACGTTGAGCAGCAGAAACGTCTCCGAACCATGACCAGCCATTGTGGCCGTGTGGGAACCCTCAGCTGGAACAGCTGCATCCTCTCCAGGTAAAGCAGTGGGTCAAGGGCAGTTTCCAGTTGTTGCAAACTCCTATCCCTCAATCTATGTGTGGCATGGGTTAGGGATGGCAGAGAGACGTTTGTCCTGGCTTGGGATTCTTACTCAGCCTTATCTGTTGGGGCTGTGAGGAGAAGGCCTCTTTCCTGTATTGCAATTTGTGCTGAAGCTGTAAAGAGCTTGTGTGGGTGTTTCACTCACACCAACAGACCTGTGTTGCTGGTAACACTGGTTGAAACCCAGTGGCAGCTATAGCAGTCGTGCAACAACAAAAATGGATTTGGGTGAAAATGTGCAGCCTGACCCTGCAAGCCTTCTCTTCTTTCTGCAGTGGTGCACAGACTGGGCACATCCATCACCACGATGTGCGAGTGGCTGAGCATCACGTGGCCACCCTTGCTGGCCACACACATGAGGTGTGCGGACTCAAATGGTCTCTGGCTGGCCGCTCCCTGGCCAGTGATGGCAATGACAGTCTGGCGAATGTCTGGCCATGCACCCAAGTGGGGGTGGCGACTTTGCTTCTCTACAGACCTTCACTCCAAGCTAGAATTTGTGCCGTGCTGGGAGAGTAGGAGGAGGAGGAGAAGGCTGGCGCTGTGTGGCAGGAGCAGGAGATTTGGGCCGCAGGACATTCCCTCTGCGCCGCTGCCCCGCAATGGGCGGCCATGCCCAGGGCTCTGGGCATGGCCCCGCGCGTGCTGAGCTCCCTGGGCTGGGCTCAGGTTCCCGCTGGGACTGGGCAGAGCCTGGGCTCAAACTGGGGGCAGCAGCAGTGCAAAACACCTCTGGGCATCTGTGTTTCCTGCTGCTGGGAAGGAGCAATGAAGTGAGTCGAGAAGTTCTGGTTTCTGTTTCTCCTGCTGGATTTTTTTATTTAATTCCACACTGTAGAGGCAAATTCTGTGACAGCTTCTGTCAGCTTATTCTATTTCAACAACGCCAGCAACAGGGCTGTGTTTGAGCACTGCAAATGTGGCCTGTGTGGCTTTAATTCCCCTCATCTTAGTGTTCAGGGGCTGGTGAGCATTCCAGTATCTGCTGATCTTTATGCCTGTGACAAAAATACTGACTTCACTGTCATGAAAGCACCGTGGGTAGCACCAACTGAAAGAGGCACTTGCATTTTTATGGATAAAATTCAGGTTGCAAGCAGAAGAGGGCCAAGAGCAGCCATGATCTGCAATTCCCAAGGCAAAGGCACCAGCAGCCTCCTGCTGTCACCTCAGGGTGAGTCAAACAGAGCTGGATGCAGCGCTGGAACCCGATCCTTTCTTCCTCTGAGGGCTGGCTCAGGGCAGCACAGGCGGGCCCTGAGCAGTCAGGGCTGTGTGTGGGTGCTCTGCTCCAGAACTGAGCTGGAAAAAGCCCTTGGGAGCCGAGGCAGGAGCAGGCGGGAAGGGGCCGGCGCTGCTGCTGCTCCTGGCCAGGAGCCCCGGCTGGGCCGGGCCGGCGCCCCCTGCGCTGCGGCTGCTGCTGCTGCCAGAGCCGGGCGGGACTCGGGGACAGAGAACGGACACCGGGGGACAGCAAAGGCCTGGCAGCTGCAGGGATGGTGGCGCTGGGCCTGGGGCCAGCACAGAGCTTCAGCCCGCAGTTAACCCCGAGGGAAACGCTGGGCAAAGCCTCCATTTCAGCCTTTCTGCACTCGTGGCTGTGAAGGGACTGAAATGAAAGCAGAACAAGTAGGGCCCAACCTGTTCTCTTGCCTTGGGTGGAGCCCCGGGCCTGAGGCTGAGAGGGGCTGTGAGGGGCCGTGAGGGGGTGTGAGGGGCCATCAGTCATGAGGCATCATGAAGGGCCTTGAGAGGCCATTATGGGCCATGGGGAACTCTGAGAGGCCATAGGGGTCTGTGAGGGGCTGTGGGAAGCCAGGCACCTCATGGAACCAAGGGTCCATCATGTCCCAGCAGGTCCTTGTGTAACCAAAGGGACCCTGGTGACACTATGGAGCCTCATGGTACCACAGGTCCATTGTTACGCAGCAGCCACAGCAGGGCTGCAGAACCAAGGAGATTATTGTGACACTGCACAACTATGCAAACCTGTGAGCCTACCAGGGAAAAGGCAGTAGCAATGCCCTGGAAAGACACACCACAGGCTCTGGGCACTCCTCACAGCTCAAGGTGAGAAAAAAGGCTTCCCCATAGGTGTTCTGCAGCGCTATGCTAATTTGTCCCAGTTCTGCCCTCTCCATTGGCCTTCTCTACCCCTTTTACACTTATATGTTCTGGTGAGTTCTCCCTTCCCATTGGTGTGTAATCCTGTCCATCTACCCTGGCATTCCCTACTGGTCCAATACCAGTGTACCACCCCTGAGCCCTCAGAGCATTGGATCCCTGGTGCTCTCCATTGCACTCTCTTTCCCTCCATTTATACTCTGGACAATCCTTTCTCTTTGGCCTCTGAACACTTTCAGCGTTTCTGTGTGTATGTGTGTGTGTGTGTGTATATGTGTCTGTGTGTGTGTGTCTGTGTGTGTGTGTGTGTGTGTGTGTGTGTGTGTGTGTGTGTGTGTGCTGTTGCTCTCATGGTTCCTACCCACAGGCACAAGACACTCTGGGGAAGATTGTATCCAGACCACCTAAGACTGCAGCAATAACTCATATTTTTTCATTTACTCTGTGGTGTAAATGAACCATTCTGTCTAATCATGATCAGAAAAAATCAGAGCTGTATTTATAGAAATTTATCGGGTATTCTATGATTAATCCTGTGGGACAAATAGCGTTTAAGTTCAATTCCAATGTCCAATCTTTTACACCTTTGACAAAGACTGGGGCTTGGATTGGATACAGCCGTTCCCAGTCTCCTCTCTTAGAAGGAATTTTAGAAGTCTAGGGGCCCTGCAAGAGTTCGAGGATCCATGGTGGCTGTTTTGTGTAATATCTGCACGTCATGTATCAGGAGGAGTTTCTCCAATAAAGAAAATACTTTTGCCTGAAACTCCCTTTGTGCCCATGACGGGAACCCCTTTGAGTGTCTGGGACATCCCGGCTCTTTGGCACCCTGGGGACTCCTGGGATGTCACTGTGGAGCCCCCGTGAGTGCCTGTGACAGATCGGTGCCTGTGCAGCCCAAGGTCCCCTGGGATGTCACCATGGAATGGCTGTGACTGCCTCTGACCACAGGGCTCTTTACCATCCTCAGAAAGCTCTGGGAGGTATCCATGGAGCCCCTGTCTGTGCCTATGACATTCCAGCTCTAGAACAGCCTGGAGACTCTTGGAAAGTCCCCATGGAGCCTCTCTGAGGGCCTGTGACAAGTTTGATCCTTAGCAGGCAACCATCACCATGCCCTGTTGCTCTTGTCAGTTTCCATGGCAACCATAACTGGTCCCCTGTTGCTATGGTCAGTTTCCATGGCAACCATCACCAGCCCCCTGTTGCTATGCTCAGTTTCCATGGCAGCTCCATGAAGACCCCATGCCAGGGATGGTTGCCATGGACACCAGCTCAGGCCTGCAGCCAGAGCCTGTTGCCATGGCCACCACTGGCAGCCCCATCCCCAGGCTCATGGGATCCCAGAACCACAGAATTGGCTGAGCCGGGAGGGACCCATCAGGATCCTCCAGTCACCCTGCTGGCCCTGCACAGGACACCCCAACAGTGCCAGCCTGGGCCTGGCAGTGCTGTCCAAACGCTGCTGCAGCTCAGAGAGCCCTGGAGCTGGGACCCTTCCCTGGGGAGCCTGGGCAGGGCCCCAGCAGCCTCTGGGCAAAAACCTTTTCCTGACATCCAACCCGAGCCTGCCCTAACTCAGCTGCAGCCATTACCTCCACTCCTGTCCCTGGGCACCAGAGGGAAGAGGTTCCCACAGCCCCATCCAGGGACCCGCTCCCAAGGCTGTTGCCATGGCCACCGGGGCTGGGACCAGCTGGGATGCTCGGTTTCCACGGGCTGGGGTTCAGGAATGGGATTCCCCAATTTCCTGCCCCTGCTAAAACCACGCTGCTCTCACTGCCCTCCCACCTCCCCTGGAAAGCACAAAAGGCAAAGATCCCGGGTTGGGATAAGAACAATTTATTGGGAACAGCAACGAGATAAGGAAAACATGGAACAGAAAAGCTATCGATCACAGAAGGGATAAATAAAACTGTTTACAGGGAAAACTAAAACACAACTTCCTGGCTCTTCCCAGCAACCATATTTCCCCCACCTGGAAAGGACACCATTCTTCTCAGGGAGAGTCCCTTTCCTGCCCCTTGCAATAGGTGAGAGTGAATGTAATTACAGGGCCATGGAAAGACCCTCATGTTCTTCCGTTCTACACCATGTCATTGAGAGGGGAAGGTATTGGGGCAGTTGTCTTCCCAGCATGGATCATAGGGAACATGGATCACCTGCACTCTTCCCAACGTTAGACCTCCATTGGGGATGAAGCTGGAGCAGTTCACAAAGCTCCTCCTGCAGCTGGGGCACTCGCAGGGCTTCCCTTAGTGGTGCCTCCATTGGTGTTTTGCCATGTTAGAGCTGCTGGAGAAGCTCTTCCCGCATGTGGGGACACTCGTAGGGCCTCTCCCCAGTGTGGATGCGTTGGTGCCTGATGAGTTCTGACCTGTAGCTGAAGCCCTTCCCACACTCGTAGGGCCATTCCCTGGTGTGGATGCGTTGGTGGCTGATCAGGGTGCTGATCTTCCTGAAGCTCCTCCCACACTCCAAGCACTTGTGGGGCTTCTCCCCATCATGAAGCTGCTCATGGACCACCAGCTCCGAGCGCTTTCTGAAGCTCTGTCCACCTTCCTGGCTCAGGGAGGGTCTTTCCTCCTCAGAGCACCCCAGACTGGGTTTGGAGCCCCTCTTCCTATGGAATCTCTGGGGAGTTTCCTCTCCGTTGGATTGCTGTGCTCTGGAGTCACTCATAACGGCCTCTTCCTCCAGGTTCTGCTGTGGGGATTTTTCCTCCCTGGTCTTCATCCTCAGCTTCTTGTCTGGGGGAGGAAAGACAAGGAGAGGATGGGATTTGTCTCCATGCCAGAGGGAAGGGGAAGGAGATCCCCCCAGTGCATCCCCAGCAGGATGGTGTTGGCAGCAGGGTTGTCCTGCAGCCAGGGGCTGTGCTGGGCTGGGAGATGGAGCAGGAGAGAGGGGCAAATAGGAACTGACTTCCTCCTCACCTGCCTGGGTGTCTTGGGGATCCTTCCTGTTCCTCACAGCCTCCTATTGCATCTGGCAAAGGTTTGGGGATGGGAAATTCTGTTTTGGGAGGAAAACAATGAATGAGTACATTGAGTTTTGCACTGTGTTTAAGGCAAACCTGGGAAAGGGTCTCAACCAGAATTACAATTTAAAAGAAAATGAAGATCAAGGCAACGATATAGAAAAACCCTGCCTTAAACTGACAGAGTCAAGATATGACCTGACACCCTGTTGGTCAGGGTGGTGGCTGCAGTCCCAATAAATGGTGACTTCAGTCCTGTTGGGGTGATGAACGTGATTCTGTCAAAGCAGTGATCCTGTAGAAGGGTATGGTCTTCCTCTGAAGGTCCAGTGGTGGTTCTGGAGCTCTTGTCCTCTGGGAATCCAGTAGGCAAGCTGCTCCTGGTTGTAGCAAGGCTCAGCTTATATCCAGGCAGGAATGCTTGGATCCTCCCCCTGGGTGGAGCATCCCACAATGGGATGATGGAATTTTATCAGTCCTGCAGAGACCCTCAATGGCCCATTCACAGAAGATATCTCCCCTGGAGGGCGTTATCAGGGCTGAGTCATGGAAGAGATAAAGAACCCTGCCCCACCTGTTTATAGCAGTTGATGAAGATGGAGATTGAAAACATGCATTTGGTTACATCTTGCATGGCAACCTGAAACAGTGGGGTAATCCCTGCTCAGGGGGTGAACACCACCTCCCATACCCAAACTGGCTCAGCTGTAAAACCCCCCCACACAGGGGACAATATCACACTTGCCCAGCTCCAGGTGAGGTCTCAGTCCCTTGTCACTCATCTTTTCTCTTTCTTTCCATCTCTCTACCTCACATTTACTGTTCAATAAAATCCATTTTGGATTTGGTATCGTTAGCACCTTAATTGGGGCAGAGGAATCTCTCTAACAATTTGCATAACCAGACTGTGACATTATTTTTGCACAGTGTGTTTAGGCGCTGTTCTCTGACCCCAAGTGCCTTTAACAACAGCATGATTCCCTCCACTGACGAGGTTGTGGTTCTCTTTTGAAGAACTCTTGGAAACTTGGACACAGTCCCTCCTTCCTCCTGGGGAGCTTACAAAAGTTTTATTTCTTTATGGGAGAAATTATGAGGAAAATGGCTTTTATGAGTGGCCAGTGTAAAGAAAATAATTTGCTGTCTTTCCTTATAAAGTTGTTAAAATCACTGGAGGAAAGGGAGCAAATCTTACCAGTGAGACTGACAAGGTTCATTCACCCCACGGTGAGGAATGCGAGGCGGCTAAAAGTCCCAGAAGAAGCCCAGGTCAAGTAGATAAATTTCTGAATAAGTCCTGAATTCCCAGGCTTGGGGGCTTTACCAAATGTGACAATCATTTTTCTCTTTATCCCTGTCACCTTTGTGGCTGCTACACAGAGCTTTCCATTCCTTTTAATAATCTGTATTGGGCCAAATTTCCACTTTCCTTTTATTGGAACCTGCCAGCAGCTGAGCTGGAGCTGTGCAGGAAGCAATGAATATTGGAATTGCCACATCACTGTTTGGAATGTTGGTTTATTCATATTTGGGATTTGTTTGCGCTTTCATCACAAGTTACTTGTGGGAAGACCATATATTCTTCAAAGTGATTTTGCAGAGTCAAGTTTGATTTCTGCCAAGTTTATTTTGTCCAGTGCCCAGAGGATGCTCAAGGGGTCTCTGTGCCTCTCACACTGGGGGATGCTTGGGAGGGGTTTGGGGGGGGTTTCCTGTCCCCGTCACACCAGGCTGTTCCCCAGGGGGTGCCCCTGTCCCTGTCACCCCAGGCCATTTCCCAGGGGTGCCCCAGTCCCTCTCATTCCAGGCCATTCCCCAGGGGGTCTCCATCATTTTCACCCAGGAAATGCCTGGGGGGTCTCCCTCCCTCCCACCCGTCTGCCAGGGGGTGCTCGGGGCGGTCTCTGTCCCTCTCAGCCCAGGGAATGCTCGGGGCAGTCTCTGTCCCTCTCAGCCCAGGGGATACTCGGAGGTCTCTGTCCCCTCAGCCCAGGGGATGCTCGGGTGTCTCCATCCCTCTGGCCTCAGGCAATGCCTGTGCAGGGCTGGGGACCAGGGGCTCTGTGTCCCTCTCACGCCTGAGGGTGCTCGGGGCTGGGGGGGCTCTCCGACCTTCTCACACCTGGGGAGGCTGGGGGGGTCTCTGTCCCTGCTGTGACCCCACCCAAACATCATCGAGGTCAGAGGGACAGAGACACCCCCAAACCCCCAGAAGGGCTGAACCTGGGATTTGGTTTGGGGCTGAGGATTTTGGAAGGGGCTGGAATTGGGGCTGGGTTGGAGTTGGGGCTGAGATTGGATTAGAGCTTGGATGGGGGTTAAGGCTAGACATGGGATTAACTTTTGGGCTGGGGTTGGGATAGATGAGTTTGGGACTGGGATGAGAATAATACAGAACAGTGAGTGTGTAAAAACATGGAGTGAGACTGAGACCAGGATCAGGGTCAGGTTTGGGATTGAGCTCACCCAGAGCAGGACAGGGGGGATGTCACGGTGGGAAGGTTTGGGGAAAATCCTGGTTTGGAGAAAAACTAGGTGTGAATGCCTTGGGTTGCGGACTCCTCCAACCCATGTCCATTTCTAGAAGTCACCTGATGTCCAAAAATCAAGAGTGAATAAAAAAAAGCCACCAGGAGTTTACCATTTCCAGTCTCATCCCTCTTGGGTTATGGTTGGTCCCCCATCTCAGGTCTGGTGGGGATTCCATGGGCCCTGGGGATCCCTCCTCTCCAGGGTCCTGCTTTTGGATTCTGGGAGATTCTGGGGTCCCAAGGTCCCCCTCTCCACCATCCCCTCAATCCAGCAACTTGAGGTTCCCCCTTCTTTCCACCACCCTGTCCTGGTTAATGTGGGAATCCATAAAGTTAGAGGGTTTTTAGGAAATGGTTAAAAAAGAGTATTTAGGCCTCTGGATGTGGCCCGAAGTTCTGTTACAGCAGAAAAGTTTCCCAAGCAAGCAGAAAAGTTTCCCAAGCAAGTAGAAAAGTTTCCCAAGCAGTAGACGTGACAAATAACAATAGGACTTTGTAGGTTTGGCTTTAGGATGGCAACAAGTTTACTTAATGTATATCTTTAGAAGGCTACTGTGAATAGAGCTCTGTTCTTTGTTTCTTATGAAACAGTCTTTGTTTTAACTACCATTTACGTATGTTTTATAAGGTTGGATGGAAAGCTTGTCAATATATCTTGTTTTGGTGTGATTGGCTGAAATCTAAACTGAGATGATTTTATGTCATTCCGTTTTACCCCACCTTCAGGGGCATTTTCCATTACGCCAGCATGCTGTTAACATCTAACAATGTTCTGAGGCTGATGTACTAATAATAAAAAAGGCTGGTCTGAATTTGTCCAGTGTGGTCCATATTTGGACTTTTTGCCGCGGCAAGTGGGTTCCTCTTTTAAGACGTGGGTTCCTGACACCATTGGATCTATAACTACCCTGGTTGCCCAGATAGTTTAGGGCAAATTTGGTTGAAACTCTCCAAAAGGAGTTTCCTCTAGAATGCCAATTCAGCAGACCCACCCTCCGCCAATTTGGGAAAATATTTCCGGGGAGAAAAGTCCAAAAAAACTTTATTTTACAGGCAAAGCATTCACCAGCAAAAAATTGAACAATATTAAGCAATAAAACCTCCTGCTGCTCCAAAATAGATGACAAACTCCGAAAGTCCCTCCTTGGGTTGTAGCTCAGCCCACTCAGTGTCTTATTAGTGTTTTATCAGTCACTTATCAGTCTATTATCAGTCTCTTATCAGTCCGTCCAGCGCTGGAAATGCCTCGGCCCAGGTCCCTCGAAGTGGGCCGCAGGCGGGACCTGCCAGTGGTGTTCTGGTTGTTCAGTCCAGAGCAGGTTTGGACAGCTCCAAAGAAAAAGAAAAATCAAAGTCCAGGGAACTTCTCTGCCTCAGAGACCTAAAAACTGACTAAAAGCAAAGGAGAGCTCTGTCCTGCTGTCTGTCCGTCCAGGAGCTGGAATGTAGAGGAGCGAGTGCAGTTTCTGAAAACAAACTGCAGATTCTTCCTCCTCCCTTCGCTCTCAGCACCAGCCTTAAAGGTGCAGAACTCATTTCTGGGCTAAATGGACCGATGGGGGTACGAGCATCATGAAGTCACCCCAGGACACCCCTGTCAGGGTCAGGGGGTCCCGTCCCCGCCTCATCTCCGGGCTGCCGGGGGTCCCCCAGCTCCGGTGTCGCCCCTTCCCCTCTCCCCGACCCGGGGGTCCCCCGTTCCACAGCCCCGGCTCTCACGGGGATCCCCAAATCCAATGTCCCGCCCCGTCGGTACCGAGCAATCCCCACGTGGACCCCCCGGGACTCTCCCGAGCGGCGATCGCGGCTCCTCTCCCCCCGGAAAAGCTCCTGTTGAGGAGCCCGGAGATATCCGGGGCTGGAGTCCGGGATCTGCCGGCTCCGAACACTCTCCAAAAAATCCTCCCGGAGACCCCTGGCTGGAGCCGGGGCGAGCTCGGCCTCTGCCCTCCCCTGCGGCTCGGGGCTGGGGGCGATGCTCCCGGGGCAGGGGGTGCTGCAGGCTCAGCGGGCGGGCGCTGCGAGCGCCGCGATTCTCCCGCTCCCGCTGCTGCTCCTCCTCTCCCTCCTCTTCCTCCCGCATTTCCTTCGCTCCCAGCTCGGACCCCCCTTTCCCACCGCTCTGTCCCGCGGCCCCGCAGCACCGGCTGCTGGGTGGGGGAGCCCGCGATCGGCCCCAGGGCTGGGCAGGGGGCTCGGGGACCCTCCCGGGGCGGATCCGTCCCCCCGGCCCGAGCCCCAAATTCCGCTCCGGGGCCACCGGGCTCTGCGGGTCCGCCTGGCAACCGGTGAGTCATCAGAGAGAAAAGCTCTGCTTGGCTGGAAATTGGTTAGTGGCTCTTCTGATTGGCTGGAATTGTGAAAGGCGCCGCGCCCTGCCGGTGTCCCTGGGAGCTGCGGAGTCCAGGCGGGAGCCTTTTCCTGTTTCTTTCTGTTCTCTGAGACCTCTTCCCGATTTCTTTCTCTCCCTTTCTCCTCCCCATTTCTTGTTCCGTTCAGTCCACGTTCAATAATCGTCGGTTGCGTTCCCACGCTCTCATTCGCTCCTTCACTGGGGCAGAGGCGTCTCTCCCTCGCGGGGTCGTAATCCATGGGCAGGGTCCCTTCCCACCCCAGTCCTTCCAGGACTCGCTTCTATTTCCTCCCTCCCTCTGCTTCCAGAGCGGAAGGTGCTGGAAAATGTCCATCAAAGCCACCTTTGCTGTGTGCTCTGGGAGCCCACAGAGCTGCTGGATCTTCTCCCCTTGCGAGAGAAGCTCCTTGGGAGGCATGGCAGCAGCAGCACCCTGGGAGCCTCGGGAATGCCCCTCTGGGATCCACGGCACACACTGCCAGGGTCTGGAGTTCCAGTTCTCAGCTATGAAAAGATGTTCCTGCCCTTGAGGGCAAAGCTGTCAAGAAGGAGCCAAAAGCCAAGTGGAGCAAGATCTTACAGTGGCATTTCACTGCCAGCCTTCTTAACTTCACCCATGGCTGCTGTACCTCCTGAATTGGGAATTAAATCCGGGCACGGTCTTTGGTGTGAGCTGCCCTGGGTCAAGGGAGACCCTGAGAGAGAAACAGAGCAGGGGAAGAGAGGCAGGAGAGAAAGGAGGGCACAAACACAATCAGCTGAGAAGGTGGCACTCTGAAAACAGACCATAACTGACTGAAAAGGAATATAACAGAAAGGAATAATTTTCCATCTTTTATTTACTATCAAAATACAATTTCTTCCCCTTCTCACAAACCTCTTGCCAGTGTCATTCAGCAGGGCTGTCAAAAAGTCCTTAACTCTGGGTGGATGTTCCAGGCTGCAGCCACAAGGAAAGAGGGAATGGGGATTTTCCTGCTCCTGGGGAGTTTGACATCCTCAGCTGAGGAGAGGAGGAGGCACCAGAAGAAAAGGGCAGCCGGGCTTCACCCTTCCTCCGAAAAGAAGGGGGGGAAAATCTCTCGTCCTGTCTGCAGCTGCTCCCACAGGGATATGAGGGCTGATCCCAGAGGCCTAAGGGTCACAGTCAGGGCTGCCCTCAGGGAATGCTCGCCTGGTATGGAGGGGCAGCGTGGGAACACCTGGATCTTGGGGCACCCAGCTGCCCCCCATGTTTGGAGGTGCCTGAGGAGGGCTGGGAAGATGCCAGGGACATCCTGCAGTGACATCCCCTCTGTTCCGCTCTGGGTGAGCTCAGTCCCAAACCTGACCCTGATGCTGATCTCAGTCTCACTCCATGTTTAGACACACTCACAGTTCTGTTCTCACTGTTCTCATCCCAGTGCCTGACTCGTCTATCCCCAGACCCAATCCCAACCCCAGCCCTAAAGCCAATCCCATGTCTCGCCTTAACCTCAATCCCAGCTCTAATCCAAATCTCAGCCCCAACTCCAAGCCCAGCCCCAATTCCAGCCCCTTCCTAAATCCTCAGCCCCAAACCAAATCCCAGGTTCAGCCCTTCTGGGGGTTTGGGGGTGTCTCTGTCCCTCTGACCCCAATGATGTTTGGGTGGGGTCACAGCAGGGCTGAGAAGGACAGAGGCTAGCCCAGCCTCCCCAGGTGTGAGAAGGTCGGAGAGCCCCCCCAGCCCCTCCCAAGCATCCCCCAGGATGAGAGGCACAGAGACCCCTTGAGCATCCCCTGGGTACTGGACAAAATAAACTTTGCAGAAATCAAACTTTATCCTACATAAAATACCTTAATGAATATTTGATTTCCCATAAGTCACATGTGATGAAAACACAAATCCCAAACATGAATAAACTGACAATAGAAGCAATTCTGTTGCAATTCCAAGTTACATTGGTTCCTGCATAGCTACAGCTCAGCTGCTGGCAGGTTCCAATAAAAGCAAAGTGCTAATTTGGTCCAATACAAATATTATTAAAAGGAAGGGAAATCTCAGTGTAGCTGTCAAAAAGGTGACAGGAATGAAGAGAAAAATGATTGTCACATTTGGTAAAGCCCCCAAGCCTGTGAATTCCAGAATTATTTGGGAATTTAGCTACTTGAGCTGGGATTCTTGTGGGACCTTCAGCAGCCCCTTATGTTCTTCACCTTGGAGTGAATGAACCTTGTCAGTCTCGCTGGTAACATTTTCTCCCTTTCCTCCAGTGATTTTAACAAACTTTTAAAGGAAGGACAAGAAAATATTTTCTTTTTCACTGGCCACTCACAACAGCCATTTTCCTCATCATTTCTCCCATAAGTTCCCCGGGAGGAAGGAGGGACTGTGTCCAAGTTTCCAAGAGTTCTTCCAGAAAGAACCACAACTTCCTCAGAGAAGGGAACCATGCTCTTATCAAAGGCTCTTGGAGTCAGAGAACAGTGCCCTGAATTCACTGTGCCAAAATAATGTCACAGTCTGGTTTGTCGGGGCACCAGGGTAGCTATAGATCCAATGGTGTCAGGAACCCACGTCTTAAAAGAGGAACCCACTTGCCGCGGCAAAAAGTCCAAATATGGACAACATTGGACAAATCCAGACCAGCTTTTTTTTATTATTATTAATAATACATCAGCCTCAGAACATTGTTAGATGTTAACAGCATGCTGGCCTAATGCGAAATGCCCCCGAAGGTGGGGTAGAATGGAATGTCATAAAATCATCTCAATTTAGCTTTCAGCCAATCACACAAAAACAAGACATATTGACAAGCTTTCCATCCAACCTTATAAAACATACGTAATGGTAGTTAAAACAAAGACTGGTTCATAAAAGACAAAGAACAGAGCTCTATTCACAGTAGCCTTCTAAAGATATACATTAAGTAAACTTGTTGCCATCCTAAAGCCAAATCTACAAAGTCCTATTGTTATTTGTCACGTCTGCTGCTTAGGAAACTTTTCTGCTTGCTTGGGAAACTTTTCTGCTGTAACAGAACTTCGGGCCACATCCTGAGGCCTAAATACTCTTTTTTAACCATTTCCTAAAAACCCTCTGACTTTATGGATTCCCACATGGTTACTCAAATTGTTATAGAGATTCCTCTGCCCAATTAAGGTGCTAATGAGGCCACAACCAAAGTGGATTTTATTGAACAGTAAATGTGAGGTAGAGAGAGAGATAAAAAGAAAGAGAAAAAGGGAGAGAGCAATGGAGTGACAGGGACAGAGACCTCCCCTGGAGCTGGGCAAGTGTGACATTGTCCCGTGTATGCGTGGCATTCCCAGGGTGGGGGTTTTACAGCTGAGCCGGTTTGGGTAAGAGGGGTGGTGTTCACCCCCTGAGCAGGGATTACCCCACTGTTTCAGGCTGCCATGCAAGATGTAACCAAATGCATGTTTTCAATCTCCATCTTCATCAACTGCTATAAACAGGTGGGGCAGGGTTCTTTATCTCTTCCATGACTCAGCCCTGATAACGCCCTCCAGGGGAGATATCTTCTGTGAATGGGCCATTGAGTGTCACTTCAGGACTGATAAAATTCCATCATCCCATTGTGGGATGCTCTGCCCAATGGGAGGATCCAAGCATTCCTACCGGGATATAAGCTGAGCCTTGCTACAACCAGGAGCAGCTTGCCTACTGGATTCCCAGAGGACAAGAGCTCCAGAACCACCACTGGACCTTCAGAGGAAGACCATACCCTTCTACAGGATCACTGCTCTGACAGAATCACGTTCATCACCCCAACAGGACTGCAGCCACCATTTAATGGGACTGCAGCCACCACCCTGACCGACAGGGTCTCAGGTTATATCCTGACTCTGTCAGTTTAAGGCAGGGTTTCTGTATCATTGCCTTGGTCTTCACTTTCTTATTAAATTGTATTCTGACATAGACTCTCCCCCAGGTTTGCCTTAAACCAGTAGAAAAGACAATGTGCGCACCCTTTGTTTTCTTCCCAGAACAGGATTTCCCATTCCCAGATCTTGACTGGATGTAGGAGGAGGCTGCGAGGAAGAGGAACGATCCCTGGGACACCCAGGCAGGTGAGGAGGAAGTCAGTTCCTATTTGCCCCTCTCTCCTGCTCCATCTCCCAGCCCAGCACAGACCCCAGCTGCAGGACAACCCCGCTGCCAACACCATCTCGCCGGGGATGCACTGGTGGGATCTCCTTCCTCTTCCCTGTGGCACGGAGGCAAATCCCATCCTTTCCTTGTCCTTCCTTCCCCAGGGAAGGAACTGAGGATGGAGACCAGGGAGGAAAAATCTGCATGGCAGAACCTTGTGAAAGAGGCTTTTTTGAGTGATTCTAGTGCACAGGAACCCAACAGGGAAGCAAAACCTCAGACATCCCACATGAGGAGGGGCTCCAAACCCAGCCCAGGGTGCGCTGAGGAGGAAAGACCCTCCCTGAGCCAGGAAGGTGGACAGACCTTGAGCCAGAGTTCCGAGCTGGTGGCCCATGAGCAGATTCATGATAAGGACAAGACCCACAAGTGCTTGGAGTGTGGGAAGAGCTTCAGGAAGATCCTCACCCTGCTCTGTCACCAGATGATCCACACTGGGGAATGGCCCTACAAATGTGAGGAATGTGGGAAGGGCTTCAGCTACAGGTCAGATCTCATCAGGCACCAATGCATCCACACTGGGGAGAGGCCCTACGAGTGTGGGGAATGTGGGATGGGCTTCAGCTGCGGCTGCACACTCGTCAAGCACCAACGCATCCACACTGGGGAGAGGCCCTACCAGTGCCCCACATGTGGGAAGAAGTTTCTGACCAGCTCAAATCTCCATCTGCATGAGCGGATTCACACAGAGGAGAGGCCCTTCCGGTGCCCTGAATGTGGGATGGGCTTCAAGCAAAAGTCCACCCTCGTCAGGCACCAATGCATCCACACTGGGGAGAGGCCCTACCAGTGGCCCACATGTGGGAAGAGGTTTCAGACCAGCTCAAATCTCCATCTGCATGAGCGGATTCACACAGAGGAGAGGCCCTTCCGCTGCCCTGACTGTGGGAAGGGCTTCAAGCACAACTCCACCCTCATCACCCACCGGCGCATCCACACCGGGGAGAGGCCCTTCGAGTGTTCCCAGTGTGGGAAGAGCTTCACCACCAGCTCTGCCTTGACCCAACACCAACAGAGCCACCAGTAAGGGAAGCCCTGCAAATGCCACAAACGCAGGAAAAGCTTCATGCACCACTCCAGCTTCATCCCCCATTGGAGGGCTCACATTGGGAAGAGCCATGGGGATCCATTTTCCCTGTGATCCATCTGGGAAGTCACCTGTCCCTTTTCCTGCCCTTGCCAAAGACATGATGTGGGATGGAAGAACATGAGAGTCTGGCCATGGCCGTGTCATTACATTTACTCCCACCTCAGGTCATTGCCAGGGGCAGGACAGGGACTCTCTCTCTCTCCCTCTGAGGAGAAGGGTGTCCTTTCCAGGCAGGGGAAATGCATGGCCAGGAAGAGCCTGTTGTTGATGTATGTTTTCCCTGCAAACAGTTTTTCTTATCCCTTCTGTTATCAATATTATTTCTGTTTCTGTTTGTTCCTTATCTCGTTGCTGTTCCCAATAAATTGTTCCCATCCCAGCCCGGGATCTTTGCCTTTTGTGCTTTCCAGGGGAGGTGGGAGGGCAGCGAGGGCAGTGCAGTTTTAGCGGGAGCAGGAAATTGGGGAATCCCATTCCTGAACCCCAGCCCATGGAAACCGGGCATCCCAGCTGGTCCCAGCCCCGGTGGCCATGGCAACAGCCTTGGGAGCAGGTCCCTGGATGGGGCTGTGGGAACCTCTTCCCTCTGGTGCCCGGGGACAGGAGTGGAGGGAATGGCTGCAGCTGAGTTGGGGCAGGCTCAGGGTGGATGTCAGGAAAAGGTTTTTGCCCAGAGGCTGCTGGGGCCCTGCCCAGGCTCCCCAGGGAAGGGTCCCAGCTCCAGGGCTCTCTGAGCTGCAGCAGCATTTGGACAGCACTGCCAGGCCCAGGCTGGCACTGTTGGGGTGTCCTGTGCAGGGCCAGCAGGGTGACTGGAGGATCCTGATGGGTCCCTCCCAGCTCAGCCGGTTCTGTGGTTCTGGGATCCCATGAGCCTGGGGATGGGGCTGCCAGTGGCGGCCATGGCAACGGGCTCTGGTTGCAGACCTGAGCTGGTGTCCATGGCAACCACCCCTGGCATGGGGTCTCCATGGAGCTGCTGATGGACTGAGCATAGCAACAGGGGGCGTGCGCTTTTGGGACAGAAATCTCCGCATGTGTCCAGCGCTGCAATAAACATACATACACTTTACAACTTTTACGAAGTTGTGGAATTTCTTCTTTTCTCTGCAAAACATTCTGGCGAGCCAGGCAGGAGGAAGAGATACCTTCCATCTCCGTCTCTGTCCCCACAGAGGCAGGGGGGAATAGTCGGACTCCTAGGCACGCCCCAGGATTTTCCTGGAGGAGGCCACGCTCGAATTGCCTCCTGCGAGGACAGACAAGGACCTGCTGGCCTGCGGAGGAAGATATGGTATGTACTGAGGGGCCCCCGGGGAAAAAGGGAGCTAGGGAGGAAATCACTCAGAGACGTCTGGGTGTAGCTGGTGGAGCAGCTGGATTAGAGACAGGGGTTCATTGTTCTGATAGGGCACACCGCTAGCAACCCTGGGGGTGGGTTGAGTGAACCCGTGTATGTTTGTGTGTGTGTATGTGTATGTGTGTCTGTGTGTGTGTGTGGTGTCCGGACACTGTATCGCTGTATGGTTAATGCATTGTGTTGTCAGTGCACTGTGTTTGTAATTGTGCAAGTGTATAAGTGTATGGTGTATAAAAGAGAGTAGATCTACAGTTCCCTACAGTGCAGGGGGGGAGTTTCCTACCTGCAACTGGAGGGGCCGAGTGAACACGGGCCGGGGCAGGCTGTGGGGGCAGGGACCACCTGGCAGAGAAAAATAGAGCAAGCAGCGGAGAAGTGTGGGTGAGGATGTTCATTGAGCAAAGGTGGTAAATTATAGTGAAGATCGTGCACGCTTTCACTGTGGCTAGATGAACCCAAGGGGTTCTTCTGCCCTGGTCATTTGGACTTGACCCCTGGAAGTTTGTGAATCCTGTGAATTATTGGATAGATAGAGGAGACAAACGAATTCATTTAGAGGGGCTCTACCGGATTTCAGCTGGTACTACAGCAAGTCTTGACTGGGAACAGCCTGCCATAGAGGATTTAGAGTTCTCTGTAATAAATGGAATAGCCTGTCTTTGCGGGCAATTCCTGGGAGCCTTTGGTGCATCAAGAGGCTGGCACGGTGCATGGGTATTATTGCAGTGCGATGTTTGTGAGAGACACTGGTATTACTGTTCTAATGAGCGTCCGGGCACATGCCTCGAGTGTAAATTAAAGTTTTCTGATCAAGCTGATTCAGAACCTAAGATCTTAAATCTTGTGTGGGGGAAATCACATCTGATACCTGCCACCTGGTGTGGGAGGAGGACTGGGAAGCTACTGCGAAGCTTTGTGAAAAGAGGTTTGGGTGGAAGCGAGATAGGGCAAGGACAAAAAGATAATGGGAACTAACCAGAGCAAGGAAGTTCCTTGGGCTAGCCCCTTGGGGTGCATCTTGGCACACTGGAAGGAAGTCACCAGCAGGGGGGCTCAGAATAAAAAGGATCTAATCCAATATTGCACACGCTGGTGGCCCTTATACAGGTTGGAGGACGGAGCAAAGTGGCTGCCCACTGGAACCCTAGATTATGATACCTCACTGCAGTTAATGTTGTTTTTAAGACAGGAAGGTAAATGGGATGAGGTTTTGTATACTGATGTTTTTTGTTTTAAGAAATCACCAAGAATGGCAAAGGGACTATGGGATCAAACCACGCTCAGATCCACTGGTCTTGGCCCTTGAAAAGGAAAACAAGGCAAAGAGAGGGCAAATCAAACGCTGTTGTTCAGCATGTAGTATAGGACAACGGTGTATGAGATCAGATAAGGTTTGTCATTCTGAGGAGCAAGAACGAGATACATTTGAGTGGATGAAAGCTCCTCCGAGAAGGAGGGAGGTTGAGGCTGAAGCTGAGGATGAGGATGAAGGGAACTTCCCCAAAAAGAAGGAGGACTCAGGTGGGGAAGGCACATCCACTAGAACTCACCCCACCCTTGGTAGCCCAGCTGCATCTAGAACTAAGAGTCAAGTAGTGTTGCAGGCCCCTCTGCGAGAGGCAGTGGGACCAGAAGGGGGCAAATTAATGATTAAAGTGCCATTTACCACTCTTGATTTAGAGGCATGGGAAAGGATTGCTAGGAATTATTGTGTTGGTCCGATACTCACTGCCAAATGTCTACGATATGTTATCAAACAACACAATCCAGACTGGGCTGACATCCAGCTACTACTGGATGCTTTTACTCAAACAGAAAAACAGCTGATCTTAAAGACAGCAGGGACTTTGGCAGAGGATTACTGCAAGGCCACACAGCTAGATGTAAAAGAACATTTCCCCCTCCAAGACCTGGAATGGGATCATAACGTATCAGCAGGAGTAAAGAAATTAGCAGAGCATCAAGAGTGGATAGCAACAGGGGTGGAAAGAGCAATTCCAAAAACAATAAACTGGTCTGCCTTATATTCCCTTAAGAAGGGGCCTTCTGAGACTCCATCTGAGTTTCTAGAGCGTTTCAGGGATACTATGCGTTGTCATACATCATTAGATGTATGTCCCTGAGATAGGGACAAATCAACTAGTTAATTCATTTTTGGGGCAGTCTGCTGGAGATATTAGACATAAACTTCAGAAAATTCGGGGACCGGATGGGAGGAATCTTGAAGTCTTGCTCGAGGAAAACTGGAGGGTATTTAGTAACCAGGAAGAAGGATATAAACAAGGAATGAAAAGGTTGGTGGCAGTGGTACAGGAGGAAAGGCAGAGAAAATACAACCAGGGACCACTGAGACAAGGACCACCTTGGCTGGGCAGGAACCAGTGTGCAATCTGCAAAAGAATTGGTCACTGGAAAGATAGATCAATGCCCAGAATGGAGATGGGGTGACTAACAAATGGCTGCACACATACAAAACAACTGAGGAGAACTGGGGGATTCTGCCCCAGTGGATCTACTGGTTATAAAAATGAAGCTGCGGGAAGAAGGGAAACAGGTGGAATTCTTGGTTGATACGGGAGCTATATACTCAGTTTTAAATAAAGCTTTAGTACCTGTGGAAAATGATTATGTTGTAGTGCAGGGGGCAACTGGCAAGTCTGAAAGGACATATTTCTGCAAACCTTTGAGGTATAAATTGGGAAAACAATGGCGTATTCATAAATTCTTGTACATACCCAATTCATCAAAGGCACTTTTAGGCAGAGATTTATTGGAGCAGTTGCAAGCAATCATTACATTCAAAAATGGGAAAGTTACTCTGGAGGTGAATGATGAAAAGTCCATAGAGGTACTAAGTTTAACCCTAACAGCTATTGAAATTAAGGAAGAAATTGATGAAGAAGTACGAAGTCAGGTATTTCCCAGGGTGTGGGCCTCTGATGTACCGGGGAGGGCGAAAAATGCCTCCCCCTTAGTAATTAAGCTCAAGGAGGGAATGCAACCAGTAAGAATCAAGCAGTACCCCCTAGAGAAAAAGGACGAGAAGGAATCAGCCCAATAATTGAAAATTTTCTGCGCTTAGGGTTACTGAAAGAATGCCAATCTGATTTCAATACTCCTATTTTACCTGGTCAGAAATCTGATGGGTCATACTGGATAGTACAGAATTTGAGGGCTGTCAATAAAATAACAGAAGATTTGTATCCGGCCAATCCATATACTTTATTAACTTGTCTGACACCTGAGCTAGCCTGGTTTACTATTTTAGATCTAAAAGTGGCCTTCTTTTGCCTCCCCATCCACAAAGCCAGCCAGAAAATTTTTGCATTCGAATGGGAAAGCCCTAAAAGTGGGTGCAAAATGCAGCTCACATGGTCCAGATTGCCTCAGGGCTTCAAAAATTCCCCGACTCTCTTTGGGGAGCAACTTGCAAAAGATCTAGAGTCCTGGGAAGCTCCGCAGGAAGAAGGAAGGCTTTTGCAGTATGTGGATGATCTTCTAGTGGCCACTCAGATGAGGGAAGCATGCGTGGTCTGGACAGTAAGCCTTTTGAATTTCCTAGGACTCCAAGGACACAGAGTATCAAAGAAAAAGGCACAGGTAGGGAAATAGAAGGTAATCTACTTGGGGTAAGAAGTGAGTGCTGAGCAGCAGACTTTAGGGCAGGCTTGAAAGGAAGCCATATGCCAAACCCCAAAACCCCAGACAATAAAAGAACTCTCAATCTTTTTAAGTATGGCAGGATGGTGCTGGCTGTGGGTTTATAATTGTGGACTGCTGTTGCCTTCTGATACAAGGCAGGCGGCCTGGTTTCAGGAAACAGCACGGCGACCCCCTTCCCCGGGGTCGCTCGGGCCTAAGAAACACGCGGACACCAATATGGTGGAGGATCAAAGGCCTTTATTCTCTCTTCCCGTGGGGTTTTATAGTCTAGGGGGCTTCTATGTCAGGTGGGGGTCTGTCTTTACTATCTATGGTTAGTAGGGATGGAAAAGTTACCTGGGCAAGTGGAAAATTACTGGAATCCGGTTCAGGGGGCTACATTCCTATGTTAATTTTCTTATCTAAGGGGGCAGGGGCCCTGTCTTCCCATAACATCACGAGATCTTCCGAACGCCAGGCCCTATCTGCTACATCTCCCCCCCCTTTTTCACAAATGAATGAGGTAGTCATATACTGAAATGAGGTATAAGGTTGTAGTTCGATAAGGAAAAGGGGGTTTGGTAAATCTGAGTAAGTTTTCGCCAGTCAAGGTTAGGACTTGTGGCTGGCAGTGTTCTCTGGTTGGATTCGCCGCCCGATGAACAGGATGTTGGCCTGTTCCAGGTGGGCCTGAACGAATGAGACCAGCTTGTTCAGCAGGCAAGGTCCAAAGGTAACCGCTAGAAGTAGCAATGCCAGTGGACCTATTAGGGTAGAAATCAGAGTGGTTAGCCATGGTGATTGATTGAACCAGGACTCGAACCAGCCCTGTTGGGCTTCCCTGTCCTTCTGCCTCTCAGCCAGTCTGTTTCTGAGTTCTGCCATGGAGTCTCTCACGACTCCTGTGTGGTCTGCATAGAAGCAGCACTCCTCTCTCAAGGCGGCACACAGGCCTCCTTGCTGCATGAACAGGAGGTCCAGACCTCGCCTGTTCTGCAAGACCACTTCCGAGAGAGAGGAGACTGACTTCTCCATGAAGGAGATGGATTTCTCGATCCTTTGCAGGTCCTCGTCGATGGTCATTTGCAGCTGGGACAGTCCTTGGTGCTGCATCGCTAGGGCTGAGACACCCGTTGCCGTTCCTGCCGCTCCTAGCCCGAGCAGCATTGCGATAGTTACACCTGTTAGTATTTCTCTTTTGTGGAGCCGGCTGGGTTCCTCAAAAAGGTGGTACACCTCTTCGTCTGAGTGGTACAGGACCCTAGGAACAATCAGAACTTGGACACAAAAGTCGTTAGAGTCATCAAATTTGGCGAGAGACACACAGGGACTCACTCCAGATCGCTGGCAAACCCACATCCCAGGTGCGGATGGGACTACCCACTTATTGTTTTTCCTGTTGGGCTTGACAACTTTGGTGCAGACGTTGCCTTTCCGCCTAGCTAGTGTTGCATTGCCAAAGCATCTGCCCTGGCCTGTGACCTGACTCAGGGTGATTCCTTTGCGAGGGGTTTCCCATCTGCACTGGTGAGGGGCATCGGCTGTGGAGTAACTGAAGGGAGTGTTTAAAGCGATTCCTTCATAAAAGGGAGGTTTGACATCGTAGCAAAGCCAGCAGGATTCGGTTAGGTTAGGGTTGGATTCATTCAGGGATATAAAGGTAGCTTCTAACATACGAAGGATTTGGTCTGAGTCCGAGCTGGCTGCGCGGTCTGTCTGAAAGACTTCTGCATGGCCGGTTGGGACTTTGCTAACTCTAGTGGGTAGGGTTTTAGGGTAGGTTGCGTTTTTTCCTTTCGGCATGCTTTTAATCACTTTGTTTGGTCCGACCGCTCGGCCATTGCACCGTAAGCGGGGATGCAAAATTGACCGCTCCCTGTGAAGGCACAGGGCTCGAGGGTCTCCTGCCCCCCTGGGGGTCGCCGTAGCTGGGCCGCTGCATCGGGGTGTCTTCCCGCAGCTCCTACAGATCCCTCTCGGGCGTGCCCGGAGCGAGGATGCTGCCAGGGAAAGCTGTGCCGGCTGGGGACAGCTCGCTGAGTTGCTGCCTTTCCCCAGAAGCCTGGGCTAACGCGGTCGTCCCGCCACCCCTGTTTAAATAGAATCCGCCCTGCCCCATCAAAAAGCATGCGGCTTATTTGCGTAATATCAAAAGTGAACAGATCATTAGTGTTAGAAAGGTCGTCCACGAGAGTGGGTACTACAGCTGAATTGACCCCTCTTTCTGAAATCGCTTTGACTTCCCCTGGGTTAACTGGGGTATATGCCCCCCGTTGGTTTCCCTGCGCTCCGGCAACCCCCACCAGGAAAGCGTTCAAGGATGCTGCCGGTGCTCGGTCCCTACAAGTTGTCTTTGTTTTTCCCCAATCGGTGAGTTTGTGTTGCGACCGTTTCCCGATATTGTTTAAAGCTTTATTCGGTTTCGCTCAAAACCGTATTAATTCTGCTCTCTCGGTTTCCGAGTCCCAGCCGGGCTCGGACAGCTCTCCCGAGCTGTCTGAGCAGCTGTTACTTGACTCTGAGGCAGAAGCTGAATGCGCTCCGTGCCGTTTTGTGCGGCTCCGACCCCGCTCCTCCCTTCGGGGGTGGTGCCGTTCCCTCCCCCTGGGCTCCCCCCGCCTCCTGCTGGGGGAGGTCCTTGCCCTATAAGGACCTAATTTGAATAGAGCGCTCTGATTGGTCTCACGCTGCACTGCGGGGGCTGCCCCTTCTCCCCCCTCGCCCGTGCATGCGTTGTCAAGCAGACTGACTGCATCTCCGCCCCCCGCCTCTTCCCTTCCGCCCTTGCCATGCGGTTCGGCGCCACCTTCAAACGCAAACGGCGGTCGTGAGTCCCCGCCGGTCCCGGCAGGGTCCGACAATCTGGCCGCACTCCGCGCCCCCTCTGCCTGTCCCCGGCAAAAGAACTGCGCGTGCCGCTCTGCCTGCCGCGCTGGGCTGGCGGCCGGCGGGCTCCGCGAGAGGGTCGGGGGGGTCCCATGGGGGCTCCGGGGGGTCCCCTGGGGGCTCTGGGGGGTCTGGGCTCAGGCTCGGGAAGGGGTGGAACGCTCCCGGCCCCGGCATATTCCCGCATTCAATCCGATCACTCTCAGACACTGTGTGCGTCGCGGCCCCCGCCCCCCGCTTTACTGCAAGAAATAAACGTATATGCGCGACTTTCCACGTCTCCTGTTCTTCTAATGCCTTGCGTAGGGCCTCTTCTCCTTTCCCCCACGCTTTGAGGCTTTTACCACTGTCTGAGGACTTAGTATCCTCTGCTAAGGCGGCAGTGCGCTTCTCCCGCACTTCCGAATATAATATATTTACTGGACGTTTGATTGTCCCGAGCTCTAGGAGCCTTGCAATAGCAAGATTAGAATTCCTGAGCTCACACTTATTTTACATTCTAACCCAAACTGTGCATGCATATCTGATACGACCTTTGCATAGGATTCCATGTTCCTTGCTGGTCCAGGGACGCCTCCCTCGCTGCAGTCGGAACCTGCCGCTGCAGCCACTGCTTCCTGTCCAGGCGAATTCCCGTTCCCCGGGCGCTGATCGGCTTCCCGGGTTTTCGGCACCAGATGTTGCCTTCTGATAGAAGGCAGGCGGCCTGGTTTCAGGAAACAGCACGGCGACCCCCTTCCCCGGGGTCGCTCAGGCCTAAGAAACACGCAGACACCAATATGGTGGAGGATCAAAGGCCTTTATTCTCTCTTCCCGTGGGGTTTTATAGTCTAGGGGGCTTCTACGTCAGGTGGGGGTCTGTCTTTACCATCTATGGTTAGTAGGGATGGAAAAGTTACCTGGGCAAGTGGAAAATTACTGGAATCCGGTTCAGGGGGCTACATTCCTATGTTAATTTTCTTATCTAAGGGGGCAGGGGCCCTGTCTTCCCGTAACATCACGAGATCTTCCGAACGCCAGGCCCTATCTGCTACAGACTGCTCATCATACCCCTCTATGCTCTTATTGCCAATGGAAACAGAGATCTCCAGAGGACAAAAGAAGCCACACGGGCATTTCACCAGCTAGAGAGTGCCCTTGTGTCAGCTCCAGCTTTGAGACATCCAGATGTAAGTAAACCATTCTTTCTATTTTTCCACTCAAGGAATTGCCCTGGGAATATTGGCTCAAGACTTGGGTCCATACCGAAGGGCAGTTGCTTACTTCTCTAAGCAACCAGATGCAACAGCCAAAGGATGGCCAGTTTGCCTCAGAGGTGTAGCAGCAGTTGTGCTGAATATTCAAGAGGCACCCAAGTCTACCCTGGGACAATAATGACTGTGCTAGTTTCCCACACAGTGTCCGCAGTACTGGAAGTAAAGGTTGGCCACTGGCTTTCACCACAGAGGTTTCTGAAATACCAGGTGGTCATGGTAGAGCAAGATGATGTAGAGATAGTGGTGACTAATATTGTCAACCCAGCTTCTTTTCTCAGTGGAATCAAGGAGAAGCAGTACACCATGATTGCCTAGAGACCATTGAAGCTACCTACTCCAGGCGCCCAGACTTAAAGGACACTCCTTTGGAAGATGCAGAGACCTGGTTCACTGACAGGAGCAGCTACATTGCCAGTGGAAAGCGTCATGCAAAGTACACAGTGACTACCTGCAGAGAGGTAATAGAGTCTGGACCCTTACCAACAGGTACCTCTGCACAGAAGGCTGAGATAAATGCATTGACCCGTGCCTTAGAAACAGCAAAAGGCATTCAGAGCTGTGCATTCACATGGAGCCATCTGGAAGGAGAGGGGACTGCTGACCTAACAGGGAAAGAAGAGACAATCCAGCTGCTGGAAGCAGTTCAGCTACCTGGAAAAGCAAATTAAGGCACACCATAGAGTGAGCTTAAATTTGGAGGAAAGAAATGAGCTGGCGGATGGAGAGGCAAAGAAAGCAGCAAAGGGTGAGGTACAGATTTTCCTCAAAGGTAAGCCAGAATACAATAATACTAATCAAAATAGATGTACAACTAGAAGGGGTGGGCTACCATTGAAAGAGAGCTAGTAATCCCTTCCCATTTTCATGGTTACTAGTGAAGGAAGGGCACTAGAAAACACACTAGGGCCTAACTACTTAAAAGCTTTTTTATAGAGTGTGGCTCCTTTCCGAAAATGACCAAGGCTGCGAGTGATACAGAGTGCATTGAAATGAAGTGTTGACTTTGAGGTAGTAATTTCCACAGGCTTTGTAGAACATATATCTGATTGAAATAATCGTTGTCAGGAATTTGTATGCCACTATCACTCAGGTAAGCCAACAATGTGATCCTTGCCTCTAGACTAACCCCAAAATACCCCCAGGCCAAAACTTGGTCAGACTGGGAGAGGCCATGGGCCTGGCCAGCAGTGGGAAATTAACTTTTCAGAACTCCCAAGGAAAGGGAGGTATCAGTATTGGTATTGACAGATACATTTTCAGGGTGGCCAGAAACATTCTCCACCAGAACTGTCAAAGCTCAAGAGGTGACCAGATTATTTTTACAAGAAATAATACCACGCTTCAGAGTTCCAGCCACAATATCCTCAGATAAAGAATCATATTTCATTTCCAGATCAGTGCAACAGATTAGTAGCCATCTGGGCATAGATTAGGAACTTCACACCCCATACCACCCCAATCAAGCAGCCAGGTAGAGAAAATGAATCATTTGATTAAGCAGCAGATTGTAAGACTGCTGCAAGAAGTTAATATACCCTGGCCCCCAGCTCTTCCACTAGCACTATTGCGAATTCAAACTAAACCTTGAGCTAAAGGAATGCTGAATCCTTTTGAAATGCCTTATAGAAGACCATATAGAATACAAAGGGAATGTCCACCCATATTAGGGTGATAACACTAGTGACCTACATGGTGGCTTTAAGCAAACAGCTCAGAGAAATTGAGAAACATGTGGCTGGAACTCGGAGCAGGGAGTTAGATAGCCTGGGGATGATGTATATGTTAAATCTCTTACAGAGAAGACTTTGGAACCACAGTGGGAGAGACCACTGCAAGTACTTCTCACCATCTTCAGTGCAATCAAAATTAAGGAGCAGAATGCCTGGATCCATCACTCTTGAGTGAAGAAAGCCCTTAAAGTCCCTTGGAGAGTGATACCAGAAGACAATGAACTGAGACTAAAACTTACTCGGGCAAAATGAGTATATTGCGTTCGGGGATAGTTCATCCTTTAGTTTACAGAATTGTTTTGTATGTAATTATAACTGAAGTTTCAAAACTAAAGAGTACCTCTATCCAAAGCATTGCTGAATGGCCTTGGTCCCAGGCTTTTAATCAGTATACTAAATCCATGAGAGAACTTCCTGAGATAAAAGATTTAAACATATCTACTGTAGAAATCCATGGGAATCGGGTATATGAGAAGCAAGAACGGCAGGAATAAGAACTGTGGGCACTTCAAAGAACCAGAGGAGAAGAAATCAGTGTAGGGTGCTGGATGATAAATGGGACAGCCTATGAGAGACCAGATACAATTAGTGTCTCAACCTCCCCTGGTGTATATGAACACCAAGATGTTTGTGATCACCTAAGTGAATCAGACTGTTGCTGTATGTCCTGGTTTAGGGCAAATTTGGTAGAGAACCTCCAAAGGAGGGCACCTCCAGAAAGCAAATCCACACGACCCCTCCCCCCATCCGGGAAAAATTTTTTTTTTGGGGAAAAAAAATTCCTAGGAGAGAAGTGGAAAGAACCTGTTTATTTAACAGGCACAGCACTCCCCAGCACACAAAATGAACAATACCAGATGGCACTGCTCTGAGAAAGATGACAAAATCAGAAAGTCTCTTTTGAGGGTGGTTGCTTATTGAAGTGGAGGGAGAAGACCCACCTTTGTTGGTTCAGCATCTGACTCCGTTTATTAACTCAATCAGTCACTTTTTATAACCGTGTTAATTAAGTTCATGCATATTGCAAAACCCGAGCTCACAATAGGTCAGAGATAACACACCAACCCCTCCTTTTGTTTTCAATACCAAGCTTTGTGTTCTCAAAACTTACTTTTACTTTCCCAAAACAGCCAAAGATAGAATATCAACTTGTTATGAGAAAGCTGCCTGAGAACTCTGGTATGCAAGGTTCTCAAGGCCTTCATGTTTGTCACTTTTACTTGTAATTAAAAACAACCTGAGAACTTCTACTGTTTACAGAAACAGGCTGTGAGAATTTGCTCCTCACAGCTGCCTTCTAAGCCATTTCTGAAAAAATCTCCAGCAATTCCCGGTTTTTTCTTTTTTGCACAAGGAGGTTGGTATGCTACGTTTTTCTATCATTCCACTGACCATATCTTGAATATCACCAAGAATAAAAAGCAAAACAAACAAAAGCCTTCAAAAGTACACTCAGTATCTCTATAAGGTCCCCCAGCCATGGTCTGAGCAATGGCTTTTACCCCAAAGGGTTAAAAAGCTGTCAGCTGTCCTCCCTCATGTGCACCTGGGGAGGAGGCAAACGGCTAGTCATTTGGTTCAAATGGCATCAGCTGGGTGATTCTCAGTCCTTGGTTGATTTGGAGTAGTGAAAAATTAGCATGCATTTAAAACACTTAAAATATTTAAACTTAACAGACTTATTTTAAGATCAACAAAACTTATATGTAAAATCAATTAACTCTAATAATACTTAAACAAGATTCAGAAAAGTTATATGGGCTGTGTCACACTCTTTGCAACACAAAAATAGGCGATTCTAACAATTATTACATTATAAGCAATATTCTCAGCTAGCAAGGTTTCTCTCTTACAAGGGATCTAAGCTAGGGAAACAAACCAAAAAGGCTAATACCATTTACAAAATATGCTATACGACAGATTAAAAAAAAAACCTCTATGTGCTACAAGGCGCAAACAAAACTCAGGTGTGCTAATATAACCCACAAAAATAAGCTAAAAGAAGTTTGTTTTCTATTCTCAAACAGCAGATATATTTTAAACAAAAACAACTCTACTCACAAATGCTTCTGATTGTCTCTTTTAACTAGAGTTTCTCTAATGTTCACAACAATATTTTGCACACAGGTCATAAAATAAACGCCTATTATAAAAGCAAAAATCTATCTAACATCACTTAAACTTAATAGCATTTAGACTTAAAATATTTAAACTTTAAATATTTTAATTTAACAGAACTTAACATCATTGAAACTTAAAAATTCAGCTGATTTTAAATTTTATATAACTTATATTTAATATAATTTTAATTTTAACAGAAAACTTTTGATCAACAAAAGTTTGTTTGCCTGCAATCATGATAAAAAGCAAGTGATATCCTAAAATGAATATCAAATGCTGTATGTTTTTGTTAATCACATGCTTTTTAAAACCAAGCCTTTGTTAACTAAAATTTGAAATTATAAATTATTTTAAAATTTTCATTTTATTTTATTTTATATTTTTATTATTATTTCATGTTATTATTGTCATTTATTTTATTATTTATCATTATTTTATTTTATTATTTATTTCATATTTTATAATTTTATTCATATTATTATTATGCCTTCTAAAGTGGCTGGGGTGGAAAGCACCACTTTAAAAAACAAACATTTCCTTTGGATTCAGAGAAAGGAAACAATTCTTATTTAAAAACAATTATATAACTGTTCTATAAAGTGCCTTTTTGAGGAAATACATCAACAGATGTTTTCCTTGTGTAAAATAGACATTTTTCAGCTCAAATCTTTGAAACACATATACTACTTAGAGTTCATGTTCATGCATTACCTTCAATATCAGCAATTCAATAAAACTTCTAATCTATACCAAAACTATTTTTCTTTATTCAAAATGTGTACCACTCCTAATTTAGCTTTCGGGGCTTGAGCTAAAACCATGTCATCAGAAAACTCTGGGTTTCTCATTTCTTAATTCTTCTTCTAAGTTCTTTTCCCATTGTGTGTGTTTACTTTTGACTCTTCAAGTCTATTATGAAGGCTATATGAAATACATTCTCTCCTAGGGAACAGCAAAGCCACATTGCATACCACTGGAATAAGACACTGTTTAAAATCTTTAAAAGCAGCATTTAGGATCAAACTAAAGCTTGATAGAGAGATCTGTCTGCACTTTGAAATGCAAAACCTCTTGAAACTATTATTATTGGGGAGTGGATACTTGAAGTGTTCTGAAACTCAAAAAAAAAAGGTACCTAAAAGTTAAGAGAAGGAAGCTGAAGCAGCCCAAGCTACTGCAAGTTTCCATTTTAGGCTCAGGATTACCTGCAGCCAAGCACAGACATGGCAAGAACAGAAACTAAACTGCACAGACAGGAGAGAGAGAGAGAGAGAGAGAGAGAGAGAGAGAGAGTCCTGGTATTTCTTGGTAAACCACAAGGCTGCAGATCTAAGTTTTCAATCAACAAGCTAAAACAACCACCTCAGAACAGCAGCAGTCCTCTCCCTCCTGGCCTACTACTAGTTTGCAGTCCACCTCTTCTGTGTATAAGAGGAGTTTTCACATGTCTGAGCAGGAGAGGAAAAAGCCAAAGCTTATGAGAATAAGTATGAAATACATATTAACCAAGGTAACAGATTTAAGCGGCTTAAATACAGATACATTCAAGAAAACCAACAGATATTTGTCCATTTTAGAGCAGACCCACCAAGAGTTTATTTGCTCCCACGGCGCGTGTGTCGGAGGGGGGCCAACCCCCCTGCGCTGGGCTCTTTGTTTACTTGCCGGCAGGCTGACTTTGCTGCAGCTACCACTGGTCGGGTCGCTACCCCTGCGGCTGCTCGACTCCCTGCGGTGTTGGAGCAGGCAAAAAAATTCTCCGGTCCCGCGGCGCGGCAGCGGCTTGGCTCGGCTCCCGCCAGGGCCAGGCCCGGCATGGCCGCGGCACTGCCGCCGCTGGTGCTGGGCGAGGGGCTGCTGGTGGCCACCTGGTGCTGGCTGCGGGGCGCGGCGCGGCCTGGGCCCGGGGGCTTCATGCGGGGCAAGACTGTCATCATCACCGGCACCAACAGTGGGCTGGGCCGGGCGGCCGCGGCTCGGCTCGGCTTCCACGGCACGGCTCTCCCCGCGGTGGCCTCCGCTATCGCCGCTACAGAGCGGCACTTCAGGCGGTTGCACGCCGCGGCTGCTCCCCTCCCCCAGCCATGGCTTGCTCAGCGTCTTGAGAGTTTTATCACTCTCCAAAGCAGCTTCCCATAACAATTCACCGAATTCACGCCATCCCGTTAACTCGTAAACCATATGGAGGTTAAGGAAAACCCTTCTAGCATAGCCTTCAGTCCAAAGTCCTGTTAAATCCTTTTGCAAATTCATCCCCGTAATCTGTCTTGTCTGTAAAAAAGCAATAAAAAGATCATATGCGGCTTGCCTTTCCACTATGTCTAAAGCGCGCTTTTTTGCAGCTCCTCAAGATCTCGGCCACACGTTTCAGCCAGGCTTGTCTGTTACGGACACCTGGAGCACGGCGTGTCTCGGCGTCTTTTCTTCCGCTTTTTTTTTTTCTGCACACTTCTGCTGTTCCGGCTGCTGCTTGTCCCGGCTGCTGTTTCGGACACGGAACCCGACCCGTTACTCCAACTTCTCATGGTGTCACAATATAACGTCGAGGAGGTCACCATATATGAAGTGGAGGGAGAAGACCCACCTTTGTTGGTTCAGCATCTGACTCCGTTTATTAACTCAATCAGTCACTTTTTATAACCGTGTTAATTAAGTTCATGCATATTGCAAAACCCGAGCTCACAATAGGTCAGAGATAACACACCAACCCCTCCTTTTGTTTTCAATACCAAGCTTTGTGTTCTCAAAACTTACTTTTACTTTCCCAAAACAGCCAAAGATAGAATATCAACTTGTTATGAGAAAGCTGCCTGAGAACTCTGGTATGGAAGGTTCTCAAGGCCTTCATGTTTGTCACTTTTACTTGTAATTAAAAACAACCTGAGAACTTCTACTGTTTACAGAAACAGGCTGTGAGAATTTGCTCCTCACAGCTGCCTTCTAAGCCATTTCTGAAAAAATCTGTCAGCCCCTCCGGCGCTGGGGCAGCTGCTGCAGCCAAACGGTGCAAACCCTCGGAGTTCCAAGGTCCCAGTCCGGAGCAGCTTTGAGATGATCGCAGAAAAAGGAGAGGAGAAACAGTCCAGGAAGGAATGTTGACTGTTTAGCTAAACTAGCTAATAAGCAGAAGCAAAAGCAAGCAAAAGTGAGAGCAGACAGACAGCAAGCAAAGCAGAAAAGCCAGAAGCAAAAAGAGAAAGCCGCCCTATCTACTGCCTGTCTCTGTGTCCCTGATAAGAGAAACCCAAACAAAACTTTCACTCTTCAAAGACAGTCTTAAAGGCACAAAACAGATGAATGTGGATACAAGCATCAGAACGTCACCCTAGGACATTCCACCCCTTATCCCCATATCATCAACATACTACCACACATCATGCATTATTCATACAAAATTTCCATCTGTTCCCCCAAAATTTACAAGCAATACCCATCATGCCTGCATCACATCCCCACATTGGACCACTGAATCCAGGCCCTATATTACAGAGCTGCAGGATTCCCCCCTTTCACTTTACTCACTTAAACCTCCATCTATCACTTGCTCAGGCCTTCGACACTTACACATTTCCTTCTATCTCATGTCTGTATGGTTTAATGTACAGACAATGGCAGTAACAATGATGAGTGATGAACAGTGATATTGCATATCATTCTTACCCCACAATCAGATCTCCCTGAGGTACACATCGTGTTGTTCCGTCTCTTTGCATTATCCACCATGTGCAACCTGGTCCCTGAGCAAAGACAACCCCATGATCGGGCTTGTCTGTACTCGAGGCAGAATTGATCCACACAGTGTTCCCTAACAAACGTCTGATATGTACCACTGGGACTTTGTCTCCTTCTATTACATTCAGGGACTCAGACTGGGCAGGACCTGCTCAGTTGGTGGAACCTCGAGTATTAACTAACCAGGTGGCTTTTGCTAAATGCTGCTCCCAATTTTTGAACGATCCCCCCAAAGGTTTTCAACTGGGTTTTTAGTAGTCCATTGTACCTCTCCACTTTGCCTGCAGCTGGTGCATGGTAGGGAATATGGTACACCCACTCAATGCCATGTTCCCTAGCCCAGGTGTTGATAAGGTTGTTCTTGAAATGAGTCCCGTTGTCTGACTTAATCCTCTCAGGGGTGCCATGTCTCCAGAGAACTTGCTTTTCAAGGCCCAGGATGGTGTTCCGGGCTGTAGCATGAGACACAGGGTAGGTTTCCAACCATCCAGTTGTGGCTTCCACCATGGTCAGCACATAATGTTTGCCCTGGCATGTCTGGGGCAGTGTGAGGTAGTCAATCTGCCAGGCCTCCCCATACTTGTACTTGGACCACCGCCCACTGTACCAGAGGGGTTTCACTCGCTTGGCCTGCTTGATGGCAGCACACGTCTCACAGTCATGGATAACCTGAGAAATACTGTCCATGGTTAGATCCACCCCTCGGTCTCGTGCCCACTTATAGGTGGCATCTCTGCCCTGGTGGCCTGAGGCATCATGGGCCCATCGAGCTAAGAATACCTCTCCCTTATGTTCCCAATCTAGGTCTATTTTGGACACCCTTATCTTTGCAGCTTGGTCTACCTGCTCATTGTTTTGGTGTTCCTCATTGGCCCTACTCTTGGGTACATGGGCATCTACATGGTGGACTTTCACAGGTAGCCTCCCTACCCTGGTAGCAATGTCTTTCCACTCTTCAGCAGCCCAAATTGGTTTTCCTCTACGTTGACAATTAGCGTTTTTCCACCTCTCCAGCCATCCCCACAGAGCATTGGCTGCCATCCATGAATCAGTGTAGAGGTAGAGCTTTGGCCACTTCTCTCTCTCAGCAATGTCCAGGGCCAGTTGAATAGCTTTGAGTTCAGCAAGTTGGCTTGATCCACCTTCTCCTTTGGTAGCTTGTGCAACCTGTCGTGTGAGGCTCCATACGGCTGCTTTCCACTTCCGGTTCATCCCAACGATGCGACAGGAACCATCAGTGAAAAGAGGGTAGCGTGTTTCCTCTGGTTGCAGTTGGTTATAGGGAGGAGCCTCTTCAGCACGTGTCACTGGTTCTTGTTCCTCTTCATCTGTGACACCAAAATTCTCACCTTCGGGCCAATTTGTAATGACCTCCAAAATCCCAGGGCAATTCAGTTTACCTATACGGGCGCGCTGAGTGATAAGAGCAATCCACTTGCTCCATGTAGCACTGGTGGCATGGTGAGTGGAAGGAACCTTGCCTTTGAACATCCACCCCAGCACCGGTAGTCGGGGTGCCAGGAGGAGTTGTGCTTCAGTGCCTATTAACTCCGAGGCAGCCTGGACTCCTTCATAGGCAGCCAAGATTTCCTTCTCTGTTGGAGTGTAGTTGGCTTCAGACCCTCTGTAGCTTCAACTCCAAAATCCCAGTGGTCGACCCCAAGTCTCCCCAGGCACCTTCTGCCAAAGGCTCCAGGACAAGCCATGGTTCCCGGCTGCAGAGGAGAGCACATTCTTTACCTCTGGTCCTGTCCTGACTGGGCCAAGGGCTACTGCATGAGCAATCTCCTGCTTAATCTGGACAAAGGCTTGTTGCTGCTCAGGGCCCCACTGGAAATCATTCTTCTTGCGGGTGACCAGGTAGAGAGGGCTCACGATCTGACTGTACTCAGGAATATGCATCCTCCAAAAACCTATGGCACACAGGAAAGCTTGTGTCTCTTTCTTATTGATGGGTGGAGACATTGCTGTGATCTTGTTGATGATATCTGTAGGAATCTGACGCCGTCCATCTTGCCACTTCACCCCCAGGAATTGAATCTCACAAGCTGCTCCCTTTACTTTGCTTTTTTTAATGGCGAAACCAGCTCCCAGGAGGATCTGGATGATTTCCTTCCCTTTCTCAAACACTTCTGCAGCTGTGTTCCCCCACACAATGATGTCATCAATATACTGCAGATGTTCTGGAGCCTCACCCTTTTCCAGTGCAGCCTGGATCAGTCCATGGCAGATGGTGGGGTTGTGCTTCCACCCCTGGGGCAGTCGGTTCCAGGTGTACTGCACTCCCCTCCATGTGAAGGCAAACTGAGGCCTGCATTCTGCTGCCAGAGGAATGGAGAAAAATGCATTGGCAATGTCTATAGTGGTGTACCACTTTGCTGCCTTGGACTTCAGCTCATACTGGAGCTCTAATATGTCTGGCATGGCAGCACTCAGTGGTGGAGTCACTTCATTCAATGCACGATAGTCCACAGTCAATCTCCATTCTCCTTCAGATTTTCGCACAGGCCAAATGGGGCTGTTGAAGGGTGAGTGGGTCTTGCTGACCACCCCTTGGCTCTCCAGCTCTCGGATCATCTTATGGATGGGGATCACAGCATCTCGAGTGGTTCTATACTGCCGTCGATGCACTATGGAAGTGGCAATTGGCACTCGTTGCTCTTCTCCCGTCAGGCATCCTACTGCAGATGGATTCTCAGACAACCCAGGCAAGGTGTTCAATTGCGGGATGCCCTCTGTCTCTACAACAGCTATTCGAAATGCCAATCTGAGTCCTTTTGGATCTTTGAAGTACCCACTTCAATGGTAGTCTATGCCCAAAATACATGGAGCCTCTGGGCCAGTCACAATAGGATGTTTCTTCCACTCATTCCCAGTAAGGCTCACATCAGCTTCCAGCAAAGTGAAATCCTGGGATCTCCCTGTCACACCAGCAATAGAAACAGACTTTGTCCCCACATATCTTGACAGAATTAATGTACATTGAACACCAGTATCAACCAAAGCTTTGTACTCTTGTGGTTCTGATGTGCCAGGCCAACAAATCCACACAGACCAGAAAACACGATTGTGCCTGTAGCCTGTGCCTGGCTAGAGACAGGGCCCCTCTAAGCCTGGTTATCCTTCTTTCCCTGGGCATATGTCTTGCATGTTCCTTCAAGGGGATCAGATATGTCATCATACCTGTCAGGTCGGCTCCGGGCAACTGGAGCTGCTTTCCTTCTGGTGACTTCCTTCAGTTCATGCACCCACCGTGCCAGAGGAGCAGTAGGTTTCCTGTCCCACCTTCTCATGTTTTCCCCACAATCACGCAGGTAGAACCACAGCTCAGCTCATGGGGTGTACCATCTCTCACCATCTGGGAAACGTCTGCCTTGGATACCAGAACCTCTGATCTGTACTGCTGAAATTTGGAGAAGGTCTTCTTTAATCTCCTCTCTAAGCTTCTTATGATTCTTCTCTATCTTACCCTCTAAATTCTGCAGATATGTTTCTACCGCTGCGATTCTGGCATGTGTCGGGCCATGTACAGCATCTGCATATGCTCCGAGCTTCCTTGCATGTCAAGCACAGTCTCATCCCTCTCATCCCTCTTCATGATGGCTAAAGCAGAAGCGTATTCATGTGGCCCAAGTCATACAAGTTTTCACCACATCACAGATGTGCATGGTACCATGTCTGGGTTCCTAGTTGTTACATCATCTGAGAAGATAATCTCTGCCACTGCCATTTCTCTCAGGTGTTGGATCCCTTGCTTTATGTTCTTCCACGGAGTTTGTTGCATATAGAGATCATCTGCACACAGGTATCTTCGTGCAACACTGTCCAAGACCCGTTCCCAGAGGCTGTGAGAGTTAGCCACCCTCATCATTTCTTGGTCGATGACAGGATCCTGTGACAGGGATCCCAAATGCCTGGCTTCAGTGCCATCCAAAACGGTAGCCTCGCCTGCAGCATCCCAGAGACGGACCAGCCAACTAATTATGGATTCATCAGGTCGTCGGGTGTAATCCTTCCGTAAGCCACCGAGGTCCTGCTGGGAAAAGGACTCAATATTGGCATCTGATCTTGTGCCTGCTGCTTTGACTCCTGATTTTATGTCAGGAGGCATTGAGGTTCCTTCTCCTTCATCATCATCATCATCATCATCATCATCATCCCCTGGTTGATTGGTCTTGTCTGTGCATTTCCCACTTCTAGTGCTGGTAGCAACAGCCATGGGTTTAGCTGCTGGCTTTGAGCCTGGAGTGTTGGCTGCAGCCTGAGTCACCGGGACAGTTGCTGATTTATCTCCCTGCCCCCCTGCCTCTGTCTGCTGCCCTAGAGTATCTAGCAGTGTGCGATAAGCATATGCCAGGGCCCAGCTCACTGCAATGACCTTCCTCTCCTTAGGCTCATCCTGGTACTTCTCTTTCAGATATTTGCCCACCTCAGCTGGGTTCTGAATTTGTTCATGGGGAAAATCCCACACTATAGGGTCAGAGAATTCCTTCAGGATTTGGCCCATATCCTCCCATTTCCCACACCACTTAGGATTTTCCACACCGGGGATTACTCCTGAGTCAAGGGTCTCATCAGCCCATCTAGAAATCTCAGCCTTCATTCTAGGGAAGCAGCAGGCTGTATAGAGGAAGGTTACCAGAAAATACCAGGAAGATGGTTTCTTTAACACTGAGGGGAAACTGAACATCCTTCACTAGTGATGCAACTGATTCATAGGAGAAGAAGGAAAGCAGAGGCTGAAAAACCTCATTCCCTGCTGCTCCTCCTCTAACAAACTGGATGCATAACTACAGCCATGAACGTTTTGTACCTGGAGCAGACCCTAGCATGTTTATAAACTTCCTGCAAATCATTGCCACCAAGCCCAGAAGGATAGCTATTCTGGTCACTGTCCCTCTGATGTAAAAACTGGGCACAGGCAGCATCAGCGTGTTCAGGGGGATCCATGGGGCCCTGGGGGTCACCCCAACCCCCAGGGGACCCCAATTGGTGAGGGACCCCCAAACTCCCCTCAGCGCTGGACCTGATGCAGGCAGGGGGCACCAGCACTCAGCCCCCAGCCACCACCATCACAGGGGGGCTGTGCACAGCTGAGTGGATGAACAATATATGCTCTACTGATTGTGCTTTTTTTTGCACTGAACAAATGCGAGATTTTCTAAATGTACTGGTCTATACATTTTTTTTCCTATAGTGATTGCTTAAACTGTTTAAACGTGAATGAGTTTTGTTCCAGTTTCAGTCAGTTGTTATCATCTGGTTATTAAAATTATTAGGGAGATGCCTCTGAATTGCTGCAGCAGCCTGGCTGCCCTCAGCTGACATTCTGGCCAGAAGCCTTGTGAGCACAGCAAAGAACCCACACAACAGGAATTCCATCCTTGGGGAGGGGATGGGGTTTCCCTATGTAAGGTTGCACAAAGCTCCTGCTCCTGGACAATTCCTGGGATGGGGCATCCACTTCTCTGGAGAAACAGTTGCAGTTTCGTTCCACTCTCAACTTTGTAAAATATTTCCTCCTTCTAACAAATGTAAATACAGCCTCATTCACTTTAGACATATTGACCCTTGTTCTGCCACTGCAAGATTTGGGAGAAAATACCTTTGACCACTGTTTTTCCATTTTCACAAAGCTTGAAGGGGACCCAAACATCTCCCAAGATGGGGTTTGGAGGCCTCATCAGATAACCAGCAGGTGGAGGCTGCAGACTCTGGGCTCAGTGGGGTGGAAACTGAGGACAGAACAGGAGTAGCCTGGCAGGGGGTAAATGGTGGTTTCAGTGAGGCTGGAGCTTTTCTTCATAGAGGATATAACCATGAGAAGGAAATAATAGCACCACGGGAAGCTGCGGAGGCCCAGCCTGGGCAGCAGCAGAAAGGAATTTCCCTGTCAGGGCAGGGCTGTGGTGCAGCACGTCCCCAGCAAGAGCCTGGAGCAGCCCAGGGCTTTGTGTGGACAGGCAGAGGCAGGCAGGAGGCAGAGCTGTCAGCAAAACAAGGGCCCAGCCAGGTGGGGCAGCCGGGGGATGCCGACAGCCTGCATGGACAGAGGCTCAGGGCAGGGACACTGTGGGACAGCCTGGGCTGCACAGGGCACAGGGATGGGCAGCAGCTGCAAGACAGCCCTGCCAGAGCCACCTTGGGCAGCACCTTGGCCATGGCTGCTGGCCCTGGGCCTGAGGCCACGAGGGACAAGTGACCCTTGCAGGCCTGGGGCCTCATTGCCTCCTTGTCCCTGCTCAGCAGCCTGGCAGGGGCCCCCCCATGCTCCTGCCCTTGGCACTGCACATCCCCACATGCCAGTGCCCATCCCAGGAAGAGCCCTGAGCAAGGAGGGAGGGACAGGATCTGCCTGGCCAGGGGCTGGGGCTCAGGCCTTGGCCCTTTGCATTCCTGAAACATATCCAGCTTTGCTCAGCACTGGGACACCTTTGCCTTGCTTGTCCCTACCTGTCATCACTGCCTCCAGTGTTCTGCTCTACCTGGAACCTGGAGACACTTTCTCAGTCCTGTCCCTCACAGGGATCTACTTAAAGTACAAGAAACTTCAGTATTTCAATCTCACTTTGAGCTCTTGAGAAGTTCTTTGAGCACATTCTGGGTGATGGGTCTGATGCAAAGAGCACCAAAGCCCCAGAGGCTCATTAAAGTTCTTGTGCTGTGTCTGTGCTGCTGAGCTGGGCTGGGCTCCTGGCCCAGAGGCAGCTCCTGGCAAGGGCAGTGCTGCAGAGAGACAGCTCTGGCCAGGAGCAGCTCCTGTGCGCAGCCCAGCAGGGCTGGGGCACTGCCAGGGCCCCTCAGGGACACCAGCAGGGCACAGACAGAGCTCACAGGGGCTCAGCACTGGCAGGGGCTGTGGGATGTCCCAGAGGGGGCTGTGTCACAGCAGCTTCTCTGTGGCTGTGTCATAGAGGCACAGAGCAGTTGTGATGTCAGCAAGGGGCTGTGTGACAGCACAGAGTGCGCTGTGTGAGGTCACACATTGGGCTATGACATCACAGAGTTTATTGTGTGAGGTCATTGAGCAGCTACAGGATCACAGAGGGGATTGTGTGACATCACAGAGCAGGTTGTGACACCATGGTATGGCTGTATGACATCATTGAGCAGGCTGTGAGGTCAGAGTGTGTGCTGTGACATTACAGAGCTGCAGTATGAAATCACAGAGTGGGTTTTGTGACATGACTGAGACTGTTGTGATATCACACAGCTGCCTGTGACAATAAAGAGTAGGGTGTGAGGCCATAGAGCAGATCCTGCCATCATGGAGGATGTCTCTGTGACATCAGAGAGTGGGTTGTCACATCACTGGTTGGCTGTGTAACATCACAGAGCAGGTGGTGTCAACACAGAACAGACAGTGACATCACAGGGTGCCTTTCTGACATCACAGTGTTTTCTGTGACATCACAGTGCAGCTGCCTGACATTGCAGGGTGATATCTGTGAGAGTCTATCCGAAAATCCTTCATTTTTGCCTCACAATTGTCATGAGAAAAGACCACTGAAAGGTTAAAAACTGTTGAGCCAGTTGGGAAAGAAAGCCTCATGCTTATTCAGTGTGTTCACAGGTGGTGTTTGCAGAACATGCCATACTGTACTCGAAAGGGGCATGCTGCCCTTTCTGAACAATGGATCTGGATTTTCTCAATACCTCCTGACTTGGCCGGTCTGAGCTCTGGGGTGGCTCCCCCCTCTAAGAGAAGACCCCTCTTGCCTGACTTCAACTATCGTGACAGACAAACAGAGATGCTAATCCCCTCATCAAGGAACCAAGACAAGACAAGAAACCCCCTTGGCACCCTCTTGGCACCCCCCTGGCACCCTCCTGGCAGTCCCCTTCCAGAGACTGGGACTAACACCTCCCCCTCCCCCAGCTCGGGGAGGGGGGAAAAACTGACCAGAATAAACGTACCTGCGAACATTCGGCCATGAAAACAGTGGAGTAACATCCCCCTCCTACTGTTCCTATTCTTCTCTCCTCCATGGAAACCTAATTTCGGCCACCCTTCCCCCAATGAAAAACGGTATATTTTGGGGTGCGATCTGATCGTCCTCTGAGATCTCCCCGAGACGTACACCAGTGAGCTTCGATAGCGGGACCCTGAAGACATCACGTTTTGGTAGCTATAGCCCCTTCCTAACCTTCTTTCCTCCCTTTTCCCTTGTCTTACCCTTCTCTTCCCCGGATCCCCTAACCAAATGCATATTCACCTGTGGTTATTATCAATAAAATTGCATTTTGTTGATTTGTTACTGCAAAGCCCCTGTGCCTTGTTGGTTATTTTTTACACCAAAAAATCATCCATCACCCGTTCATTCGGGCGGACCTTGACAACATCCCAAATTTGGTTCTGTGGCATCACAAGGATGATGTGTGACATCCCAGAGTGGGCTGTGACATCTTTGGTGTCTATGTGACATTGCAGAAGAGCTGTGTGGCATCATAAGCAGATGTGTGACATCACAGGTGGCTGTATGACATCACAGGGTGCTGTGTGACATCACAGGGGCTGTGTGAGGTCACTGGGGAGGTCACTCTGCCCCGGCACCCCTCACAGTTCCCCCCAGAGCAGTTCAACCCTGCTCGTGTACCGCGGGGTCCCCTGTTCCTCCGGGCCCCCCCGCCCCCGGCACCGCAGCCTCCCCCAGAGGATGTTCCACGAGATCAACCCCAGAGCCTGACACGGGGACAGGGAGCCGGGGCCCTGGGGGTGACTCAGGGGGACAGGGACCCTCCTGCAGTGTCCCTGTATCCCCCAGGGCCAGAGCCTGGGCCAGGGCTCCTTCACCCTGTTAGGAACAGGGCCTTGAGAACTTGAAAAAAATCCCCAGCAAGGGAGCAGCAAAAACCAGATTTAAAACTAAGGGACAGCAGCACAAAGTTCCTTGGCAAGAGTCACTCTGCTCCCGAGTGGACACTTCAGGCACACCAACGAAACTAAGCAACAACAAAACCAAACCAAATCCAGGCAATCAAACCACAAATAAACCGAGAACTTTGTGTGTGTGTGTGTGTATGTGTGTATGTGTGACACAAAAGGACAGTGAGGACAAGGACAGAAGGAATATGGCCCAAAAGCTTAACAGAGATCAAACTTAACAGAACTGAACTTAACCCTAACTGATACCTTAAAAGAACAGCACTTAACAGTATTTGACCTACCTTATAACCCATGACTTACTAATTTGACAGAGGAATAACACCTAACTGTAATTGACTCATCTAATATTAAAAGTAACAACTTCACAAAAGAACAACTCTTAAAAACATTTAACTTCACTTAGACCTTGTGATTTAACCTCACTTACAGGCCTGACTGACTCAGCTATCCAAGGCTCTCAAACTCCTCCGAGAGAAGCATGTCTGCCACATTTCCCCAGCACAGGCACTCCTGTGTGCACACAGACACAAAGAGTCAGTGCAAGGCACCTGTGAGAAATTCCTCTGACGACAGGAAATGCTCCCTGCGGATCCTTTGGCATCTCCCCAACAAGCAAAGGGTTGAGCCTGGAGGAGTGGGGTAATCAGCCCAGGCTCTGTTGTTGTTCGGGATCCCCGAGTGCAGCAAACGGGAGACTTCCCGGCTGGGAGAGGCACCACTCAGAGGGAGTCGCTGGCCCAGGAGAGCTCCACGGGCTCCTTTTGGAGCGCTGTTTGCAGGGCCCCAAGAGAGGGGCTTCAGTCCCAGCAATGGTTCATCCTGGCCACACATGGCATCAGCAGCTTTCTTTGGCACGATGAGAACAGGGATGTTGTGCTACTGAGGGAACAACAACAGTTCCCAGGGCTGCTCCTACAGAAACCAGGAGCTGGTTGGGCAGCAGCAGTGCCTGGGGCAGACAGTGTTTGTTATGAGCTGCAGAGGAGCTGAGCCCAGGGGCTGTTGGCCAAGGCTGAGGCACCCAAGGAGCATTTCTCAGCTGGCAGGGCAGCCTGAGAAGGGCAGGGGGGAATACAGCAGCACAAGGCCATGGAACCAAGGGAGCATTGGGACACTGTGGGGCCCTGTGACACCAAGGGACCATTGTGACACTGTGGGGTCCTGGGAGACTAAGGGACCATGGTGACTCTGTGGGGCCCTGTGAGACCAAGAGACCATTGTGACACTGTGGGGCCTCATGGAACCATGGAGAACACTGTGAAATTGCTGGGTCTCATGGAACCAAGGCGACTGTACTGACGCTGTGTGGCTCCATGGATTGTAGGGATCACTGTGACACTGAGAGACCCGATTAAACCAAGGGTCCATTGTGACAACAAGGGGTCTCATGGAACCATGGAGACAATTGTGACACCTTGGGGGGTCATGGGACCATGGGACCATTGTGGTACTGCAAGATCCCATGGAGCCAAAGGTCCATTGTGAGATTGGAAGGCCTCATGGAACCATGGAGAGACCATTAAGACACTTCACAGCCTCATGATACCAAGGCACCATTGTGACACCTTGAGGAACCATGGCACCAAGGAGACTATTGTAACACTGAGGGGACTCATGGAATCATGGAGACCATGGTGACACTATGAGGCCCCACGGAATAAGCAAAGCATTGTGACACTGTGAGGCCTCATGGAACCAGTGAGACCATTGTGACCCTGGGGTCCCCACAGATCCAAGAGGGCCATTGTCATACTGTGGGGGCTTCTTAAACCAAGAGGCCATTGTGACAGTTAGTCCTGCATGGAACCAAGGCTCCTTGTGACATTGCAGGGCCTCATGTCATCCATGGTCCATTGTGACACTGTGGAGCCAAAGGAGACCATTGTGACACTGCAAACAACCAGGGTCCAAAAGTCCATTGTGACATTGCAGGGCTCATGGAACAGAGGAGTCCTGTGAATTTGTGGGGCCTGGGGAACCACGGAGACCATTGTGACACTGCAGAGCCTGATGGAACCAAGGTGTCATTGTGACACTTCAGGGCAGCATAAAACTAAGGGAACATGGAACAGATCTGGCTGCTTTGGCCTCCTGGGCCTCCTTACTGGTCCAGCTGACCTTGGCATGTTGAAGGTCCCTTCTCATCTGCTACTGAAACACTGGGGCTCAATGCTTTCATTGCTATGGAAAAGAACTGTCCTTCTCCTCCAGGGGCCCATGGCCTGAATTGAGATTTCACCTCCAACATTGCCTATTGTGAAAGATTGGAGAAGATTGTTGGCTCAAAACATTTCATATGTGGGGGATGACAGGGAAGGTCCAGCCCTGTCCTGCCTTAGAACCCCTGCCCTGCCCTGGAACCCCAATCCCCCCAGTGCCTCTATCCCAGCCCAGCAGTGTTTGCCAGTCCCTGGCACAGCACAGGCAATGCTCCACAGCCACCTCTGCAGCTGCCAGCCCAGCTCCTGAGGGACCAAATGAGCCCAAGTCCCACCTGGGGGAAGGGCCCAGGGAGACCAAGGGGTATTTAAGGCTGACCACAAGGCAAGCACACATCTTGACCCTACCTCCTCTTGGAATTTCCACCTGAACACTGCTGGAATCCAGGATTTGGAAGCTGAGTGTGTGCTTCTCTGTATCATTTTTGACGTTCTCTCTGTGTCTTCTTCTAATACCCTCCTCTTGCAAATTTTGATTACCTTAAAATTGAACGAGCTAAGAGTTTGTGAAGTTGAATGTGCCAAGGTAATGCTTTGGGAAGTGTTTTCTGCTAATGGAATGTGGCAGTAAACCTTTTGCCAAGGTCCTCTAATTTTCTAAAATTGCCAGTAAATGCTGTTTGGATCTTTTGCGCTCCTGAGAATCTCTTGTTGGTCCGTCTCCAGGGAGTCCAACTCAGAAGACACAAACAATTGTAATTCCTTTTAAATGTCTCCTGGGAGAGTTTTTTGGGGGATGGGAGTCAGGGCTTCTGTGTACTGCTTGGCACAGCCCAGGCAGGGCTTTCCCAGCCACATTCCACACTCCATTTCCCAGCTGGAGCCACTGGTGCCTCTGAGTTGTGCTGCCCCAGCCCCAGGGACGCTCTCCTTGTCTGCCCATTCCCCCACGGTCTCTGGGCAGGGATGGCCTCAGTGTGGGCTGCTGACATCCTCAGCAACTTGGAGGCTGCTGCTGGATTTCACTGCTGCAGAGGCTTGTTCAGCCTTCAGCTCTTCAGTGCAGGAATTCAGTGTCCCAGGGCTCATCAACATTCTGAACACTTTAACAAGCCAAGGCCCCGGCAATAATGTGATATAATTTCCAAATCTTTTTTGGTTAATTCAACACATTTCATAAGTGTATTCAAAGTGAAGATATTATATTTACAAAGACAGTGAGAAATATTTTTTTTAGGTTCTGTTTTTTTCCCCTGGTAATGCATTGACATGTGCAATCTCCAATTGACACCAAATCCAAGTATCACCTAATGCAGTTTGAATAGATATGAAAATCAAGACCCTTTATGGCTGACAATCAATCAGACTCTGTCCCTACCCCCACCCTACCATTTCCCCCATCCAAGCCCTGGCACTCAGAGCAGCCTTGTGCAAATCTGAGCTCCCTCCAGCCCAGGCTGCACCTGCAGCTTTCAGCTCCTTGGCTCCAACTCCCACCTGCTTTTCTTGGAGAAGTAGCTGCCTGAGATGCAGAGGGAGGTCCATTTTTTGTCAGCCAACAAAGTCAAGGAAGGCACAGCTCCATCAAATGCAAAAGTAATTCCTCTGCTGGGCTCTGCCCTGCACTTGATCCCCACAGCCTCTCCTGTTTCCTTCATCCCGCATTTGCAGGGATTTTGTGGGACAAGGGAGCTCTGCTCTGGCTATGGAGAGAGGACTAAGTGCAGCCCTTGAGTGGGAACCACAACTTAGCAGGTTTGTGTCCTTTGAGGGTCAGGAACTGGTGAGACTCAGAGGCACAGAAATGTATCTCTTCATGGCACACATAAAGATGTGAACATGATAAAATTTAATAAACACCAAAACCCTTCCCTCTTCTCCTTGTGACATTCCAGCAACATACGACATGTCCACCATCCACAAGGGATTTCCATACAGAAAGGATTTTAGACAAAGACATCTTAGTTGTAGTTTTTATTCACTCTTGCTCCAGTCTGAAACAGGACCCAGCATAGAGCCAGGATCATCAGAGATCTTAGGTGTGTGATGGAATTCAATGCCCTCCCCATCCCACAGCAGCCCTGCATTTCCCTCCTGCAGCCTTGGTCTCCAGCATAGCCATGGAGGCTCCTTGGGCTCTGGACTGTTCCTGCAGCCCCCAAGTGCAGCTGAGCTCTGCCTTTGGCACAGTCAGGCCTGGCCAGCGCAGGCCATACTCAGCAATTGCTTGTGTGTGCCTGGCCTTGCTGTCAGCCCCGGCAGCGGCTGCGTGGCCCCTTTGTGGCCCTGTGCTGGCCCAGCCATGGTGGCCCAGCCCCTGTGCAGGCCCAGCCCAGGCCAGGAGCACTGCGGCTGGGAACGGCCCCTGTGCCGTGCTGCCCACAGCAGCCTTGGGGCTCTGTGCCCCATGGCCTCTCTGCTGGGCAGCCTCTGCCAGCTTCTGCAGAGCCTGTGGCACCTGTGGGGCTGCACAGACAGCCCTGCCCCGGGCTCTGCCGGCCTCTGGGCCAGCAGAGAGCAAGGCCAGGGCTGGCCATGGCCGAGAACAGACCCTGAGACCCGCAGGAGGATGGAGCTGGGCCACAGCCAAACTCAGCCCAGGCCAAAGCTGGGCTCAGCAGCCAGGGCTGCCAAGGACTGGGCACAGAAGCTGGCTCTGACAAATGTCCTGGGCCCCCTCCCTGCTCTGTCCATGCCACCAAGGGCACAGAGCAGCCTCCTCTCTGGGCCACTTGCCTGTTTTCACTGCCTTGCACAGGCGCTGGCCCTGCCCCACAAGGCCTGGCCTGAGTCCTGCCCCTGCACACTCAGCCAGGCTGAGATGGACACTGATGGTTTCTGGGCCAGGCTCTCTGAGCCCGGCCCAGCTCCCTGCAGGCTCTGCCAGCTGCCCTGAGCTCTGGGCAGCACCAAGGGCCTCTCCCCAGCCCAGCCCAGCCGGCTCTGGTCCCACAGCTCTGCTCAGGCCAGGCTGCTCTGGGCACTGCCCCACGGCCTCAGCCCCTGGCAAGGGCACAGCAGCAGCTGCAGCTGCCACAGGACTCAGCCCCAGCCATGGGGGAAGGTGCTTGGCCAAGGCCAAAGGAGGCGCCCTGGCTGCCCTGCTCCCCTCTGGAGTGCTGAGAGCTCTGCAGCCCCTGCTGCCATCCCACCTGCCCAAGGCAGCACAAGACCCCTGCCCTTGGGGCCCTCAAGAGCTGCTCCTGCTCCAGGCCCAGGGCCCATGGCAAAGCTGGGGCAGTCACAAAGCTGTGCCCATTTCTGTTCATGCTGCTCTGATTAGGATTGATCCTCACCCACTTGGAGGTTGACGATGAATTTTAATACTCCAGAGGCCTCTTCATTCTTGAGATCTTCAATTATGGAATTCAGTAAAAATGGGTAATAAACATTTGTTCTAAAACACTTGAGGAATAAAAGCCCAAAATAGTTATCTAAATGTTCAATTCTACTGTGGTTAACTAAAAAAATTTCCAAAGTGTATTCAAATTGAATATACACTATTGAGAACAATGCAAAGAGAACTGTTTTGTCCTCTTTATTTTCCTGTTTATAAATTGATATCAGCAATGTCAAATTGATATGGACCCCCAACAACTTCTAACGCAGCCTGAAGAGATGGGAAAATCAAGACTCTACATGGCTGACAATCAATCATATTTTGTCCCTACCCCCGCTCCACCATTTCCCTCATCCAACCCCTGGCATTCCTATGGATCAAGAATAGTTTGGCCAGCAGGAACAGGGCAGTGAATCTTCCTCTGTGCTCAGCACTGGTTGGGCAGCACCTCCAGTGCTGTCCGATTCTAGGCTCCTTTGGGTGGGCAATAGAAAGAAATTTGTAGCAGGAAGAGTAAAGTAAGCAAAGCTGAAGCCAAGGAAATGCTCAGAGCAGTTTTGGGGTAGCTGCCAGGCAGCCCTGGCTCTGAGCAACAGCATCTGCAGTGGGACATGAAACTCCCAGCTGATGGGAGCAAACTTTCTGGCTGACTGCAGAGGCCAGGACAAAGCTGAGTTGTTTCCCTGGTGTCCCCCAGCCCTTGCTGGCCCCAGGGACTGATGGCATTTGTGCTCCCTCAGGTTCATGTCCCCACACCAACAGCATGGGGGTGCTCCCCCTGCTGTGTGCAATGCAAACAGGGGCTGATGAGCCAGTGCTGCCATGTCTGTGCCTGCAAGGATGGGGCACCTGTGTGAGCTGGGGGAGAGGCCAGGGCTGCAGAGGGGGGATGTTGTTGGCAGCTCCATGAGGACACTCTGGGACGCTGCCCTGGGCTGTGCAGCGCACTGGGGATGGATCAGCCCCTGCTCTGCTGCTCCTTCCCGTCTGCCCCAGGGCCCTTGCAGGGCCCCAGCCATGCTGTTTGCCCTCAGCCTGCCCACAGCCAGCCTGGGGCTGCTCACGGGGGTTTTCTGTGCTGAGCATTGGCCTGGCTTTGTTCTTCAGAGAGCCTGGGCAAGGAGCCTGGAGCCCCCAGGGCCTGGCCTGAGGCGTCAGCACTGCCCCAGCAGTGCCCATGGCCTCTCCCTGCTGCAGCCCTGGCACCGCCACCCCCAGGGCTGCGCCAGGCCCCGAGAGCACTCAGGCCCTACAGCTACACCAGGGCCACCAGGGCAGCAGGGCAGGGCCACGGCAGCAGCACTGGCAACACCAAGTGCTGCTGCTGGGCACAGCTGCTGGGCTGGCACTGATCTGCCCCCAGTAGACATTGCTGCAGCAGCTCCAGAGAAGGGAACAAAAGGGCAGAAAAGTTCTGCAGTTTTCTGCTGAAAATTTTGTTGGTAGAGATCATAATTTCATTTAAGGGCACCAAAGAACACAGCCCCACATTGCCACAGTCTGTGGCCACAGGGATGGTGGAGGGGAACAAAATGACCAATGGAACAAACAATGACATTTCTTTTTGGACAATAAGAAAAAAGTAAAACAAAGGTGAAGAAACTCTAAAATGAAACCAAGAAGAAGTATCAAAGATTACTTTTATTACAAGTGATTTGCAAACACTGACCAGCAGTTTAATGTTCCTGAAACTATCTAGTCATCAGTGTCCACACTGCAGCCTTGAGCTCCTGGTTCCTCAGGCTGTAGATGAGGGGGTTCAGGGCTGGAGGCACCACTGAGTACAGAACTGACAGGGCCAGATCCAGGGATGGGGAGGACATGGAGGGAGGCTTCAGGTAGGCAAATGTGCCAGTGCTGACAAACAGGGAGACCACAGCCAGGTGAGGGAGGCAGGTAGAAAAGCCTTTGTGCCGTCCCTGCTCAGAGGGGATCCTCAGCACAGCCCTGAAGATCTGTACATAGGTGAAAACAATGAACACAAAACAACCCAATGATAAACAGGCACTAACAGCAAGCAGCCCAAATTCCCTGAGGTGGGATTTGGAGCAGGAGAGCTTGAGGATCTGCGGGATTTCACAGAAGAACTGGCCCAGGACATTGCCATGGCACAGGGGCAGGGAAAATGTATTGGCTGTGTGCATGAGAGCATTGACAAAACCACTGGCCCAGGCAGCTGCTGCCATGTGGGCACAAGCTCTGCTGCCCAGGAGGGTCCCATAGTGCAGGGGTTTGCAGATGGACACGTAGCGGTCATAGCACATGATGGTCAGGAGGAAAAAATCTGTTGCAAGAAAAAAGAAAATCAGAGAGACTTGGGCAACGCATCCTGAGTAGGAGATGTCTCTGGTGTCCCAGAGGGAATTGTGCATGGCTTTGGGGACAGTGGTGCAGATGGAGCCCAGGTCGCTGAGGGCCAGGTTGAGCAGGAAGAAGAACATGGGTGTGTGCAGGTGGTGGCCGCAGGCTACGGCGCTGATGATGAGGCCGTTGCCCAGGAGGGCAGCCAGGGAGATGCCCAGCAAGAGGCAGAAGTGCAGGAGCTGCAGCTGCCGCGTGTCTGCCAATGCCAGCAGGAGGAAGTGGCTGATGGAGCTGCTGTTGGACATTTGCTCTGGCTGCACATGGGCACCTGTTCATGAAGAAAGGACAGCAAAAATTTAGAGGAGATACCTGTCACCAAAATCAAATCTATTTCCCATATACCCTCCCCTGGAACACACACACACACATACACACACACACACACACACACACACACACACACACAATCTCTCTCTCTCTGTCTCTTTTATTTATAGGAGTTCTGGGGTTCTTTTAAAAAGCTTCCCTCTATCTCTGCTGCTGTTCTTGGATATCAGAAAGCCTCGGAATGTCTGTTGCCCCCAGGGAAACGGATTGCGTTCTGTGAGGCAAAGTGATGACTGGAGAGTGAGCATAAATGGTCTCCCATTCTGACCTGTTTAGAGTTTCTCTGGGCTTTAATCTTTCTCAGGTGGAGGGGGGTCACCTTCAAATGATTCCCCTAAAATGTCACCCGGCACAGCTGAGAGCAGATGGATCCACCACAGCCCAGCTCCACATTTGTAGCCAAGGACTCACATTGCTCGTTCCACCAACCCAGTAGCATTTTCAATGTCACATCCCCTCTGCCTTTCCCCATCAATCTTATAACTCAGAGATGCTCTAGGACAGGTTTGCACCCTGAATTGAAGCTCCCAGCTTGGACTGAAGTATCAGAGAGACTTCCAAGTGTCCGTATGATGGCATTGGATGAAGGGAGATGCAGCTCCTTCCCTGGCTGCACTGACAGCATTGCCCAGAGCCGGGCACTGGGCACAGCATCACCCAGAATCAGCTGTGTCCCCTGCCAGAGCCCCCAGGGCCGGGCAGCTGCTCCCAGCCCTGTGCTCTGCAGAGGGAACTGGGCCTGGGCTGCAGAGCTGCCCCATGGCTCTGCTGCAGCTCTGCCTGCACAGGAGGGGCTGCACGCCTTGGAGCCCCGGCCCTGAGGGCAGAGGCTGGGCTGGGGCACAGGAGGGAGGGGGCTTGTTCAGAGGGAGGGGCTGGACTGGAGGGGATCCTGTGGGCATCTCTAAACTCTCCCTGCCACAGCAATTCTGGGTTTTGTTTTCTCTCATTGCCTGATCTTCTCTCTGCTTCCTGCAGATTTCCCTGCTGGAGGTTTTTCCCTGTGCCTGATCTCTCCCTGCCAGCACTCAAAGACCCCAAATCTCTGTCCACTCTCTTTGGCCTGACAGAACCCTGCCTGTTTGCAGGACACTGGCTGCAGGATCTTCTGTTTGCAGCTTGGAGAAAGGACAGCTCAAACTGAGCCTGATGGCTCCAGCAAAGGTGATGCTGGTTCTGTCCATGGGCAGAGTGGCTGAAAGCACATTAGGGATCTCCTGTGAACCAATTGATCACTAAAAGTAACAGTTTGGATTACTCAGGCACTTGTCAAAATTTCTAATAAATATTTCATATTCAAATTTTAATATTATATGCCCCCTCCCTGCCATTCTCCAATAGTACAAAACTGAATACAAAATCTTAGGAAATTTCCTCATCTTAATCAAAATCATTGTCTTACAAATATTCCATGACTGATCAGAAATCCTCAGCATGTCAGAGCTTCATGAGCATTTAACCTCCCCTGCACTGGAAATACTCAGAGTTGTACTCACCGGGTCTGCTCAAATGGCACCCAGCTCTTAGGAGATCAAGCCAAGCTGCATGGTCTGCAGCTGAGTTCCTGTTCTAGTGCGTTTGCAGTGATTCTGTAGGCTTTGCACCTTGCCATCCTTGAGATCTGAACTATTCTTGTGGGGTCAGTGTGTGCTTTAAGGTGCACTCAGATTGCCCCACCCTTGTGGATGGACGGAAAGCGTCATAAAGAGAAAGTTGCAGTTAAGCACTTCTATGCATCTTTCAGGACACTTCCCTCCCTACACCTCTACAGACAAGCACAAAATCTTCAGTAGACCCACTAGGCTTTGAGTCACTTGGAAATCTCTTTTCCGTGTATGGGATCTGAAGAACACCTCTTCTCCAGAACTCCAAATCATTGACATCCCTCCAAACTTTCTTACTTTTTATGGGTCCCCACTGGGACCACCCCTGCCCTGAGACTATGTTGCTCCCAGGGCCCCCTCAGAGGAGGTAAGCCAGAGAATCTCCGGCAGATGGTTCGGACCTGAGTGGGCTCAAATGCAGCAACTGCTCCAAGTCCTTGTGCCTGGGGCCAACATGCACCATGGTCCTGTGCCTCCGGGGCTTGAGGTGTCACAACCCTTGGGGCACGAGGCCCTGGGGCCAATTCCGATGGCCATCAGCCCCACAGCCAAAGGTCTGGGCATGAAGCCCTCTTGTCACCTGCCTCTTGGTTCAGGGCCCTTCCGCTACCCCTTGTCCACATCCCCAGTGGTCAAGGATCTGCATGGGAAGGAAGTCACCCATGGGGGAGTGACCAGACAAGGACCCTGGGGGCTTCCTGGAAATTGATACAGAATTTTGAAAGCAGAATATTTGGATTATGGCCTTGGAGAGGAGTCTCTGAGAGGTTTGTGCAATCATGGCCTCAAATTCTCTGCTGTAATTAGTCCCTTGAGAGGCTTTGTCAGTAACAACACTCAGTGGGGCTCATTAATGCTTCAAGGTACTTCAGTGATTCTAAGACACTTTGTGTTTCTCTTTTGATACAGACTCTGTGAGAGGTTTGCGCAATCATGGCCCCAATTATCTGCTTTAACAAGTCCCTTGAGAGCTTTGTACTGACATTTAGTGGGGCTCATTAATACTTTGAGATACTCAAGATTTTTAAGGTACTCTGGATTTTTCTTTCCACACTGAGTTTCTGAGAGTTTTTTTCGCCATCCTGGCCTCCAATTCTCTCCTCCAAAGAGTCCAGGAGGAGCCTGTGTTGGGGATTCACCTCACTGGGACCCATTCATTCTTTGAGACACTTTGGGTGTTTTTTCTGACTTTGACTCCTGGAAAGGTTTGTGCAATTGCCTCTCAGGCTGTGAGGTTCAAGGGCTCTGCTCCAAATGCACCACAGGGCTCATTAGGATCAAGCAAGTCTTGACAAACCATGGCTCTGCCTTGATTTCCCTCTGTTCTAGTGCAGTTCATCAGAAATGTTTCTGTAGTGGTTTTGGTTCACCAATTTGCGATTTCTTGGAGAATGCAGCAATTATTTTAGTGGGTTCAGTGTTGGCTAATGACCAGTGCACTCACTAGAATATCCTTACTCATTTCCTCCTGTGTGATAAGATTAGGAGAACGGCAAAGCAGATTCAAAACTTTAAAAGGATATAAGGAAAAGTTCATTAATAGCAACTAAAAGAAAGAGTAATAAGAACAAAACTTTCAGAACACTTCTCCTCTCCCTACAACCTTTTCTTTCTTACTGACAATAAAAAGAGACAAACCTAAAATTTTCAGTCAGTTTACCCCAACTAGAATAGTCTTTCTTGAGTTCACTTAGGGAGAGGAGTCTCTTTTTCGTGCTATGGAGACTTCTCCAGAAGAAACACTTCTCTTGTGGCTTTCAATTTCCATGAATAGCAACTGCCCAGAAAAATCTGCAATTGTGACATCCCTCCCAGTTTTTCAAAGCTCTTTTACAGTTGTGTTTATGGGCCATCCCTCCCATCTGGGACTCAACTTCCTTCTCGCTGCCCTCGGTATCTTCATGTTGCTCCTCTATGTGCCTGCACTTTGTCCTTTTCTCTCACTCGAAGGAGGATGAAAGCACTGAAAGAGTTCATATCTCACCCGGGGCCTGCAGATGGTTCCGTGACCTGAGCTGGGCTCAATACTTGCAGCCAGACCTGCTCCATATTCCCTCGGTTCCATGGGGCCCCACAGTGTCCCAATGGTCCCTTGCTCTCCGGAGGCTCTGAGGTGTCACAATGCCCCCTTGGTGACACGAGGCCCTGAAGGGTCACAATGGTGTCGATGGTTCCATCAGGCCCCACAGAGCCATAATGGTCTCTGGGTGCATGAAGCCCCTCTGTGTCACCATAGCCTCTTGGTTCCATGGGCTCCAGTGGTGCCGCAGTGATCCCCTTGGTTCCATGAGGTCCCCACAGTGTCCCAGGGATCTCCATGGGAAGGAAAGAACCCAGCCCCAGTGTTGCAGGGGCAGTGACCAGAGACCAAGGCCAGCCAGCCTTGATGGTACTGGCTGATCTTTCCTGGGAGCAACACTTAGATATACAGAATTTTAGAGGCAGAATCCCAATTTCAGATATGGACACCTGGAGGAGAAGGATGGTTCTTTTCCATAGAAAAGAAAGCACGGAACACTGATTCAACAGTGACATTTGGGGATCTATGGGGGCTATTGCAAATCTTTTCTGCACCTCGTGACCCAACAGGAGCTTCTCTAATAAACGTTGTCTGAAGCTTTCCCCATGAGAGGAACCCCTGTGAGTGTCTGGGACATCCCGGCTCTTTGGCAGCTTGGAGAATGCTGGGATGTCACCGTGGAGTCCCCGTGAGTGCCTGTGACAGATCGGTGTCCTTGCAGCCCAAGGTCCCCTGGGATGTCACCATGGAATGGCTGCGACTGCCTCTGACCACAGAGCATTTACCATCCCCACAAAGCCCTGGGAGGTCTCCATGGAGCCCCTGTCTCTGCCTGTGACATTCCAGCTCTTGAACAGCCTGGAGACTCTTGGAAAGTCCCCATGGAACCCCTCTGAGAGCTGTGACAAATCTGATCCTTACCAAGCAAACATCACCAGCCTCCTCTTGCTGTGGTCTCTTTCCATGGCAACCATCACCAGCCCCCTGTTGCTATGCTCAGTTTCCATGGCAGCTCCATGGAGACCCCATGCCAGGGGTGGTTGCCATGGACACCAGCTCAGGCCTGCAACCAGAGCCCGTTGCCATGGCAACCATTGGCAGCCCCACCCCCAGGCTCATGGGATCCCAGAACCACAGAATTGGCTGAGCTGGGAGGGACCCATCAGGATCCTCCAGTCCAATTGCTGGCCCTGCACAGGACACCCCAACAATGCCAGCCTGGGCCTGGCAGTGCTGTCCAAATGCTGCTGCAGCTCAGAGAGCCCTGGAGCTGGGACCCTTCCCTGGGGAGCCTGGGCAGGGCCCCAGCAGCCTCTGGGCAAAAACCTTTTCCTGACATCCAACCTAAGCCTGCCCTAACTCAGCTGCAGCCGTTCCCTCTACTCCTGTCCCTGGGCACCAGAGGGAAGAGGTTCCCACAGCCCCAGCCAGGGACACGCTCCCAAGGCTGTTGCCATGGCCACCAGGGCTGGGACCAGCTGGGATGCCCGGTTTCCACGGGCTGGGGTTCAGGAATGGGATTCCCCAATTTCCTGCTCCCACTAAAACTGCGCTGCTCTCGCTGCCCTCCCACCTCCCCTGGAAAGCACAAAAGGCAAAGATCCCGGGCTGGGATAAGAAAAATTTATTGGGAACAGCAACAAGATAAGGAACAAATGGAACAGAAACAATATTGATAACAGAGTGTAGAAATAAAACTGTTTACAGGGAAAACTAAAACACAACTCACTGGGTCTGCCTGGTCACAATTTCCCCTTCCTGGAAAGGACACCCTTCTCCTCAGGGAGAGTCCCTGTCTTGCCCCTGGCAATGACCTGAGGTGGGAGTGAATGTAATAACAGGGCCATGGGCAGACCCACATGTTTTTCAATGCCACATCATGTCACTGGGAGGGGCAGGACAAGGGACAGGTGTCTTCCCAGCATAGATCACAGGGAAAATGGATCACCAGGGCTCTTCCCAATGTGGATCCTCCAATAATGGATGAAGTTGGGGCAGCGCACGAAAATCCTCCTGCACTTGGGGCACTGGCAGGCCTTCCCTTACCGGTGCCTCCGTTGGTGACTGGTCAAGGCAGAGCTCTGGATGAAGCTCTTCCCACACTGGGGACACTTGTAGGGCCTCTCCCTATTGTGGATGCGCCGGTGGGTGACCAGGTTGGAGTTGTGCTTGAAGCCCTTCCCACATTCAGGGCAGCTGAAGGGCCTCTCGCCAGTGTGAATTCGCTTGTGGTGGAGGAGATTGGAGCTGATCCGAAACCTCTTCCCACACTCGGGACATTCATAGGGCCTCTCCCCGATGTGGATGCGTTGGTGGGTGATGAGGCTGGACTTGCACTTGAAGCCCTTACCACAGTCAGGGCAGAGGAAAGGCCTCTCCTCAGTGTGCATCCGCTGGTGCTGGAGGAGATTGGAGCTGGTCCGAAACTTCTTCTGACACTGGGGACACTCCTAGGGCCTCGCCCCAGTGTGGATGTGTTGGTGCCTGATGAGGGCAGAGCTGCAGCTGAAGCTTTTCCCACATTCCCCACACTTGTAGGGCCATTCCCCGGTGTGGATCATCTGGTGGCTAATCCGGGTGCTGCTCTGCCTGAAGCTCTTCCCATACTCCAAGCACTTGTGGGGCTCCTCCCCATCATAAAGTTGCTCATGGAACACCAGTTCTGAGCTCTGGCAGAAGCTCTGTCCACCTTCCTAGCCCAGGGTGGGTCTTTCTTCTTCAGAGCCCCTGGGCTGGGTTTGCAGCCCCTCCTCCTGCAGGATCTCTGGGGATTTTCCTCCCCACTGGAATTCTGCACTGTGGAGTCACTAAAAACTGCCTCTTCCATGAGGTTCTGCCAAGGAGGTTTGTTCACTCTGGTCTCTATCCTCAGCTCCTTCTCTGGGGAAGGAAGGACAAGGAGAGGATGGGATTTGCCTCTGTGCCACGGGGAAGGGGAAGGAGATCCCCCCTGTGCATCCCCAGCAGGACGGCATTGGCAGCGGGTCTGTCCTGCAGCTGGGGGCTGTGCTGGGCTGGGAGATGGAGCAGGAGAGAGGGGGAAAGGGCACTGACTTCCTCCTCACCTGCCTGGGTGTACTGGGGCTCCTTCCTCTTCCTGGCAGCCTCCTCCTCCACCCAGTCAAGACTTTGGAATGGGAAATCCCGTTTTGGGAAGAAAACAAAGGGTGCGCACATTGTCTTTTCTACTGGTTTGAAGGCAAACCAGTGTGAGAGTCTAAGTAAGAATTACAATTTAATAAGAAAATTAAGATCAAGGCAATGATACAGAAACACTGCCTTAAACTGGCAGAGTCAGGATATAACCTGACACCCTGTTGGTCAGGGTGGTGGCAGCAGTCCTATTAAATTGTGGCTGCAGTCCTGTGGGAGAGGTGAACATGATTCTGTCAGAGCAGTGATCATGTAGAAGGGTCTGGTCTTCCTCTGAAGGTTCAGTAGTGGTTCTGGAGCTCTTGTCCTCTGGGAATCCAGTAGGCAAGCTGCTCCTGGTGTTGCCAGCCTCAGCTTATATCCAGGTAGGAATGCTTGGATCCTCCACCTGGATAGAGCATCCCACAATGGAATGATGGAATTTTTCCAGTCCTGCAGTGACGCTCAATGGCCCATTAGCAGAAGATGTCTCCCCTGGAGGGCGTTATCAGGGCTGAGTCATGGAAGAGCTAAAGAACACTGCCCCACCTGTTTATAGCAGTTGATGAAGATGGGGATTGAAAACATGCATTTGGTTACATCTTGCATTGCAACCTGAAACAGTGGGGTAGTCCCTGCTCAGGGGGTGAACACCACCTCCCATACCCAAACTGGCTCAGCTGTAAAACCGCCACCCCGGGAAGGCCACACACACAGGGGACAATGTCACACTTGCCCTGCCCCAGGCGAGGTCTCTGTCCCTGTCACTCCCTGGCTCTCCCCACTTTTCTCTTTCTTTCTCTCTTTCTCTCTACCTCTCATTTACTGTTCAATAAAATCCACCTTGGATTTGGTCTCGTTAGCACCTTAAGTGGGGCAGAGGCATCTCTATAGCAATTTTCTTAACCATATTGCAATATTATTTTGGCACAGTGCGTTCAGGGCACTGTTCTCTGACCCCAAGTGCCTTTGACCACAGCATGGTTCCCTCCTCTGAGGAGGTTGTGGTTCTCTCTGGAGGAACTCTGGGAAACTTGGACGCAGCTTCCTCTGAGTGACTTATGGGAGAGCTGATGAGAAAAATGGACGTTGTGGGTCCGAAATGTAAAGAAAATATTTTGTTTTCCTTGCTTGAAAAGTTTATTAAAATCACTAGAGGAAAGGTGTCCGGTTTTCGGCTGTTTGAAGGGCCTGGAAAGGCCCGGAGTGGCCTTGGGGCAGCCCGCGTATCAAAGGACGAGAAGAGGCTTCAGTTCTTCTTTCGGTTTTTATGTTTATTAAATGTTTATCTAAAAGATTTTCTTTCGGCCCGACAGAGGTCTGCTCAGCAGCCAGCCATGAGCACACTGTGTAGCCCTCCGGACAGTCACCTATCTTTATACCCATGGTTACGTGTACAATATTTATCATTTTTCCCCAATCCTTTTTATTCTTATTGTCCGGTGCACTTTCAGCAATGACCAATCCCAAAGTGCCACCATCACCACAAAAGATGGAGGAGAAGAAGAAGAAGAAGGACAGGACACGCCCCAATTCCTCCATCTTACTTCTCTAAACCCCCCTGTACAGCAATCTTAAACCCTGTGTCTCACCCTCTAATTAACTAATCCCTTCACCATTCACCCCGGTGAAGTCCTCCTATCCTCATACAGGTGTCGTCTCCCGTGTAGGATCAAAGTCCAGCCACCAGACACTTCTGGCAACATTCCAGGACTTCCGAGCCCCCCAAGGGTGGTCTCGGTGGCTTGGCACCTCAGTCCTGAGGTGCTGAGATCCCACAGAAAGGGAGCAAATGTTACCAGTGAGACTGACAATGTTCATTCACCCCACAATGAGGAACACAAGGCTGCTGAAAGTCCCACAGGAGGCCCAGCTGAAGTAGCTAAACTCCCGAATAACTCCAAAATTCAAAGTCTCAAGGGCTTTGCCAAATGTGAAAATCATTATTTTCTTCATCCCTGTCACCTTTGTGACAGCTACTAAGAGCTTCCACTTCCTTTTAATAATAACTGTATTGGGCTGAACTTGCACTTTTATTGGAACATGCCAGCAGCTTATCTGGAGCTGTGCAGGAACCAATGAAACTTGGAATTGACACAGAATTGCTTCTATTGTCAGCCGGTGCTGTGCGGCCGTGGGGTAGAGGGGTGGGAAAGGGGGGTCTGGGGTGGGAGTGGAGGAAATGCTGGGCCGGGTGCTGAGCACAGGGCTGAGCACGCAGAGATGGTTTTGTTCTTGCTGAGCTGCAGCACAGCCAAGGCCTGTCCTGCCCCTTGTTCAGCCACGCTGGGGAGGGGCTGGGGCTGCGGGGAGGTTGGGAGGGGACACAGCCCCGACAGGTGACCCTAGCTGACCCCAGGGATACCCCAGACCATAGGACAACATCATCTGTGTATAATGTGTGGAAAACAAGGAGGAAGGGGGGACATTGAGGGATTTTGTCTTTCCAGGTAACACTTAAGCAGGATGGGGCCCTGTTTTAACGGTGGGCAGGGCAGCACCCAACACACAGACACTAATTTAACTTAAGGAACAGGCTAATTTAGATGATGCAAATTTGCAAACATTTTCAAAAGTATTAGATAGGCAAAGCAAATAATCATTAGTAAATAATTCCAAAAGAGAAGATATTGAAATTATTATCACACAACTCTCCATTTCTGGCTGCAGGCTCTGGAGATTCTATCTCTGCCTTCAATCAGGGTTGCATTCCCTAACAAGTCTTGGTACCAAATCCTGCTTTCCAAGGCTGGAACAATGTCTCAGGTTTAGCTGGGTGTGTATTCAATTACCAGCTGTTAAAGGTGGGGCAATTATCATCTGTTAATTAAGCAGTTTACTTTATCTCTTCCACAAGGAATCCTCCCTCCAGGCAGATATGTTCTGTTAATGGGCCATTGAGTGTCACTGATAAAAATTACATCATCCCATTGTGAGAAGCTTCCCCCAGAGGGAGGAGCCAAGCATTCCTACCTGAATATAATCTCAGATTGTGAACAACAGTCAGGCTTCTGCCATAGGATTCCGAGAAGAGCAGCGTCCAGCTCCACTGGATCCCAGAGGAAGACCAGGCTGATTGACACTACCACTGGATGTTCAGAGGAAAACTCCAGTTCAGAGGAAAACTCCACCCTTCTGCAGGATCCCTGCTCCAACAAAACCACACCTGTCACTCCAGGAGCACTGTAGCCACAATTTAACAGGACCCACAGGATGTCTATTACAGCGTCCTGATGAGGTCTTCAGGGTGAGAGAAGTGGACGAGAATCTTGGTTCATGATCAGAAGGCTGGATTTATTGATATATGATATATAATACATTATTACTATACTAAAAGGAATAAAGAGAGAAGTTGAAGAGGCTTGCTAAGCTAAGAATAGCATAGGAAAGAATGAATACCAAAGTTCTGTGTCCAGCAGAAAGCAAGGACAAACTGTCCTGAAAGTGGTCAGCAAATCCAAACACTCACAGAAGACCAATCACCGCTGCACCTGTTGCATTCCACACCAGCCGATAACAATTGTTTACATTCTTCTTCTGGGGCCTCAGCTTTCCAGAAGATGAATAATCCCAAAGAAAGGATTTCTATGAAAAAATGTCTGCTACATCTCACCTTTCTAAATTGTATAAATTAAAAAGAAAAATGCTGATGTGAAATGAACAGGAAATTTCTCCACCTGTAAAATATACAATACTAACAAATCACTAAAACAATCCTACAATTCTAAGAAAGTGCAAAAAACAATGCAAAGAGAATGCAAGTCCAAGCAGCTGAGTTTCAGGAGCAGTCCATGAGATGAAGTTGTTTCTCTCGGAATATCTGAGAATCCTTTTTGGTCCTGAAATAGACTTGCTGCAAAAGTCCCATCAATAGTTATCAAAAACCATTGACAGTCATAACACAATTTCAAACAATTTCAAACAATTTGAACAATTTTTGGAATGTCCTTTTCTGGCCCTTCAATGTTTCAGTGCTTCAGAGCTGCTGCCCACTATTATCAATCTTTTTTATTTAATTGAATTTTTTTTTTTTAATCGAAAAGAGCAGCAGCCAAGCAGAGCAGTGCCAGAGGAGGAAAGGCCCTGGGGGCCCTGTCCCATGATGGACCAGGAACCCCAAAACTGGCCCACAAAAGACGGGCCAGGACCGGTAGGAGAAACCACAACTCCCAGAAACATCAGGAGGCCAAGTGATGGCCCTGGCCCAAATCCATGAAACAGGCTCTGCATTCCCACAGGCCTGCACCCTGCTGCCAGTACAATGGCAGCACAGGTGGTGACACGCTTCCTTTCCCCAAAACCACTGAGGCATGCCAGCAGCAGGGAAATAGAAGCCTTCCCCAGAAATCCCATCTGGGGTCTGGAGATGTTTGTTTCCCACAGCAAACCAGCTATGATCTCCTCCATCTGTGCCCTCTTCCCCTGCAATGCAAATGCATCAGGTGTATCTTCCATCTGCCCCATGGCATCATCCCCTCCGGGCTGGGGACCAAAGGCAGAATTCTCGGGACGCACCTTCCCCCCACCACTAGGGCGCAAGAGAGGCGGCAGAGATGGCAGCCTCCATGGGACAATCCCCGAAAAAACACCCCCCAACCCGCCAAGAATGCTGATCTTGAACGCAGGCAGCCAGAATGCCCCCACAGTCAGCTGGCGAGCACCCCCCACTCCACGGAAGGAGAGACCAGCCACTGGGGCCGGTGCTACAGAGGCAACCGGTCTGGGATGGTGCGAGCTCAAACAAACAGCCATTTCCAGGGCAGTCTCTGACGCCGACAGGGAGGAGAGAGTCTCCAACAGTGGCAGAACTGCTGGGGCAGCCCCGGGACAACCCGAAACACTCGGGGAGGGAATCACGCTGGGTGTAGGAGCAGCCGCGGGCTGCTCCGAGGGTCCCGCGGGTTCAGTGCCGCCTTCAGCACCATCCTGAAAAGGGACCGTCTCGGCTTGAGGCAGGGGGAAGGCCGGTGGAAGTGGCGGGGGGGCCGAAGGGGCTGGAGAGAACTCCTCCTCCGCTGAGCCGGAAGCTGGAGACGCATTGTCATTGCCTAGCAACTCAGCAGGCACAGGAAGTGCTGTGTCTGCACTCTCAGACGCAGGCGGGGAAGCCGGTGAAGCCGTGGGCAGGACTGCCTGGACAGGCGGAGACAGGATCACCTGGAGTGGCGGCCGCGTCGGCGGGGCGGGTCTTGGAGGCGGACGCGGCGCTGGCAGGGGCGGGGGGCCTCGGGGACCGGCACCACCCCCATCTCTGAGCAGGGCGAAGTCCAAGAGATCGGCTGGGGAGGCAGGCCGGTCCACTCCCATCCCCCTGGAGAGAGAGAAGCGGGGGGAAGACACGGTTCCGTCTGCGCAGACTCTGGAGAAGGAGTAAATAAAACTTCTCGCAGGGGAGTTTCACCCTCCCCCCCCCCCCTCCTGCCGCCGGGGAGCAGTGGGGGCTGGGAAGCAGAATCTCATCCCCCACTGGGTCTTCTCCTGCTGGGACGGTAGAAATGGAGCCAACCCATAGCAGTTAGAAATCCATGGAAAAACAGCTGCTCTCCGTTTCAAAACTGGGAAGAGCTTTCTAAATGCTGGGTAGACAGGAGGGAAGTCGCACCACTGATCCCAAACGAATCGGAAAATGGAGCCTATGCATTCCCACACGAAAACATCCAAGGCGTACAGCACATCAGTAAAGAACACAAAAAACTTTGCCCATTGAAAGAACTCATAGAGATCTGTTTTTGACAAAAACATCCGTCTTCTCCACACCATCTTTGCCAGAGGGCAATAAGTTTCTCCTCTGAAGTGTTATGAACAAAAATTCTGATAATTTTTTTGTGAGAAAAGGTTACAAAAATCAGCCAGATCACTGTTGCTGCTGAAGTTCTGCGTGTTTTGTTATTGTAATCACAGGTCTTTGTGGTTAATTGCTCCTTTTGTATTAGCAGAGCCTTGCCCGAGGTTTAGTTGTAGTTTTCCCCAGAATAGATAAGAGACCTGAGAGGGTGGGGGGGGGGGCGACTATGCAAAGTGACTCCAAGGACCAGCATGCTGTGTGGGACCCCTACTCCAAACGTGCAGAAGAACCCCAAAAACAACGAGCCACCTAAGTGTTGAGAGACTGGAGTGATGTCTGGATATGAGGAGCAGAGTGCTGAGCCTGCAGAGATGCGGAACACCTTCGGAATTCCTCTCGCCCTGACCATGGGAGTCATCCCGACACCAGGACCGGGCGGGATGGGGCCAGGAAAAGTAACAGCGAAGGGATCATCACGCCCTAAAGGCTCCCACGAGGACCTGATCCCCAGCTCTGCCCCTAGTGGACAAACCTGCGCATGTCCTCTTCCTCTGAGTCACCCTGGGAGAGACAATGGGAGACTGCAGCCCTGCCGAGCTGCCCAATCTTGAGCTGATCAGTTATAATAAAGGCATTAAAAAGAGAAGAAGTCTGCTGGCCCTGTTTATTTCATGAAGGAGAGAACTCAACCTCTTCCTCCAAGGCATGTGTCCCCCATACTAACAGCCACAAACTTCTCAGGGCTGGTTGATCAGGAAGGGAAAAGCCAACAGTACCTTTTGAAAGAGTCCAGCAAGCTCTGGCTCGCTCCACGATTCTGCTGCTCTTTCCGAACATCTTTCCTGAAGGTTTTCCAGAAGAAGGTTCACTTGTGGTCAGCCTTGGCTGTGAACTCTGTCCAAATCAGGATCTTCAGTTCTTCAGCTCCTGGCTTAATCCACTTCTGTGGTCGCTTCAAAGCAACCATCACATGCTACACATACAGGATTTTACCCAGTGCAGCAATTTGCTCCTCTGGTCTTATCAAATTAATTTTTGCTCTGACAGGAGGGGTCACCAAATATTACAGCGACCTGATGAAGGTCTTCAGGGTGAGAGAAGTGGACGAGAATCTTGGTTCATGATCAGAAGGCTGGATTTATTGATATATGATATATAATACATTATTACTATACTAAAAGGAATAAAGAGAGAAGTTGCAGAGGCTGCTAAGCTAAGAATAGCATAGGAAAGAATGAATACCAAAGTTCTGTGTCCAGCAGAAAGCAAGGACAAACTGTCCTGAAAGTGGTCAGCAAATCCAAACACTCACAGAAGACCAATCACCGCTGCACCTGTTGCATTCCACACCAGCCGATAACAATTGTTTACATTCTTCTTCTGGGGCCTCAGCTTCCCAGAAGATGAACAAATCCCAAAGAAAGGATTTCTAAGAAAAAATGTCTGCCACAGAATGGCATTATTCTGTGCTTCAATAATCTTTCTATTCTCTTGGAGTTTTCTTTCTTTCTGGTTTAGTTCAGTTTCCACAGTCAGTTTCCACTGCTTGATCTTCTCAGCCTCTTTGTAGAGTTTTGAGAACAATTCATTCGTTGTTTCTGGATTCTATTAAAACAGGTTCCACAAGTTAATCTCAAATACTATCTAATTAATAGTATATAATATCTAATTAATACTGCTGTAGATAATGCATTTATCTCTTAGAAACATCACAAGAGTAATATTTTTTCCACAGATGGTGATATAAGCTTATATATGATCAGGAGCCCAAGTTTCAATCTTTGTGCATCCTCTGTGTATATATCAAAAGGCATTACAGAGCACACAGAAGAAACAAATACAATGAAATATCCCAAACCCCCTTCAGACATCACCAAAGAGACGGGCTTAAATACACAGATAACTGCAGTCCACCAAAATCAATAAAAGTTTTGCCAGAATTATCAGTGAAGCCAAATTTCCTTCTAGCAGGTTCTTCACCCCATTTCTGTCCTCTCCTTCTGACAGACACTGCTGAGTTAAGTAAAAGCAGCTTCAGAGACTTTGCCCAGGAGTACCTGTGATATTGCCATGAACACACACAGAATCACAGAATCACAGAGTAATGAGGTTGGAAGAGACCTCTCAGATCATCGAGTCCAACCTATGCCCTGACACCTCAACTACAGCACCAAGTGCCATGTCCAGGCTTTTTTAAACACATCTAGAGATGGTGATTCTACCATCTCCCTGGGGAGAGCATCCTTAAAATAGTACCCCATAACTTGACATGGTCCATAAACCCAGCTGTGGGAAAAGCTGTGGAAAAGATGGCAGGGACTTCACAATTGCCGATTTCCGGGGTGGCTGCTATTTGTGAAAATTAGAAGCCATGAGAGAACTGTTTTTTATTGAAGCAGTTTCCAGTTAGCAAGAGGGCCTTCTCTCTCTAAGCGAATTGTAGAAAGACTATTGAGACAGAGTAGAGATCCATTCTGAATTAGGTGAAGTGTCTAGCAGCGGTGAAAAGTCTGTGAGGCCAAGCTGAAGGAAAAACTCGCATGCAGAGACAGCAAGGAGACAGAGAAAGAAAAACAGAAAAGACCACGAGGTCAATTTGCCCCCGACCTAGGAATTCCTTTGATAAAGAAGAACTGGTGATAAATGTCACACGGAATGAATATGTATGAACCTATTGTGAAACTGTATGCATATGCATTTGGAAGGGGGGATAAAAGGAGACCTGAGATTTTCAGGGGTACGCATGCCTTTTGAGGAGAATTTTCTCCGTATGCGTCCGGCGCCGTAAATAAACATACCAAGCTTTACAACTTTTATAAAGTTGTGAGGTTTCTTCTTTTCTCTGAAAAACACTATTCTAGAAGTGCTAAACTGACTGAATTGTTTCTGTGCATTGGGAGTTGGAAAGAAAAGGTTGTGGGGGGAGGAGAAGTGTTCTAAAAGTTTTATTTTGATTCTCATTACTCTTTCTTTTAGTTACTGTTAATAAAGCTTTCTTTATATCCTTTTGAAGTTTTGAGCCTGCTTTGCCTTCCTCCTAGTCCTGTCTCACTGCAGCAAATGAGTAAGTATATTCTAGTGGGTGCTCTGGTGTTTGGCCAGCACTGAAACCCACCACGTTAATAGGTGAGTTGGCTGGGAAATCTCAGACTGGGGAACCAAAACCCCTACAATGTACGACTAGCACAGAGCAAGTGAGGAGCTTGGATCTGTGGTTCTGTTTCTCAGGTGACCGGAGCAGCTGGAGAAAAGCAAAGTGTTTGTCATTTTGTAATAAAAATCTTGTGCTGTTTGAATGAGTGCAATTTTGTGCTTGAGTTTTGGATCTGGGTGTGAACCTTGGGTCATGTGTGAATGTAAAATGCATCATAAGAGGTGGTTTTGGACAGCCACTTACAAGAGTGCTGGTGCTGGGAGTGTAAAAGAGCAGAATTAAGGACCATAAATCAGGCCTTTAATTCTTAATTTCTCTAGGACATGGGGAAATAGGCAGCCCAAGAATAGGAAAAGCTTTGTGGGAGGCCTTGATTGAATCACACCAGGAAGAAATAATTAAAATAGTTTGTGGGAGACAGTATTTTGTTCCTAGAATTTGGACTGTATGTGAAAAGGACTGGGAAAAGACATGTGAGAGGTGTAAAGTTACATTCATGTAGAAGCTAAGGAAGAAGAGAGACAAAAATGGGTAGATGGGAGATGCTGGGATAAACTAAAAAATGGGACACAAGGCAAGCAAGGAGAAAGCCCCCGGGAGAAAGGGAAGCAAGAAAGCATAAATAAAGATACCCTCTGATAGCCCCCTCCCTTTGGGATAAAATTGGCACAGTGGGAAGATAAACCTGAAACAAAGAATAAAAAGTAGACCAAAATGATACATTATTGTATGATAGAATGGACTAAAGAGAAGATATACTTGGAAGAGATACACCTGGAGCTTTATACATGGTTCTTTGAGAGGGGGATGTGCCAAGCTTTGAATATTTATGTGAATGCTCAATCAGGAAGAGAAGGATTCTGCCACTTGCTGGGGGATGAAGCCTGTCTGAGAGAAGTGAATACATTTAAATTAAAAGAAGCAAAAAACTGGGACCCCTTAGATTATCAGGCTCCTCTATATCCACCAACGCCTACTGCACCCCCTCCACACTCTGATGGACCTAGCAAGAATACCAGGGGAAGAGCAGTCCAGTGGGAGGAATTAAAAAATGAGGATCAACTAGTATCACTATACCTCCTCCAGGAAGTACCCTTGTGAAGGGCACAAGGACATAAGGGCAATTGGGTTTGTAACTGCCCCACGTATCTCCTCTGAAGTGAAAGCCTTTGAAAAAGAATTAAAAAGTCTACTAGAAGATCCTATTGGATTAGCAGAAGAAGTAGACCAATTTTAGGGACCAAATGTTTATACTGGGGAAGATATGCAATCTATAATAAACCTTTTGTTTACACACGAAGAAAGACAAATTATCTGAGCAGCAGGGATGTGGATATGGGAGAGGGAACATGTAAACAGACACCGTAGGGAGGAGAAAATGCCATTACTGTGCCAGAAAATGCCATTATTGTGATTTGGGACCACAAAAACCCCAGGAGAAGGCAAAACATGGAAGAGTATAAACATTAATTATTGGGGGAATTAGGGAGGTTGTTCCCCACACTCACCTGCGCTGCTCGGTGCAGGTGGGCTCAGCCCCTGTCGTCTTCACCTGGCTTCACAATGGGCAGGAGGTGGCCCGGGGTCCCCTCTTGGAGCTCAGAGCTGTCGACATGGATTTTGGACATTTGGGCACCTACCAGTGCATGGCCAAAAACCAGCTGGGAGTGTTCCGGGCACTCAGCCCAGAGCTGGCAATGGAGGTGAGACTGTGGGACAAAGGAACACACAGGGACATAGGTGGGCTCACACAGGGTCACCAGGGAGTGCAGGACCCCTTGGGTTATGGGTGATGCTGATGTGTCCCCTTCTGTTTCTTGCAGTGGCTGCAGGGGTCAGTGGGGCCCTTTTGTTCCTCCTACTGCTCATGGGTGTCATTGTGACCTGGCGCCAGGGGCACCATTTGGGTAGGTGACAATGGGGAGACAGGGGTCCCAGGGAGGTGTAGAGGACCTCAGAGTTGGGGATCAATAAGGCAGTACCCACAGCACCAGAAGTGTGACCTTGTCTGGGTGTCGTGAAGGGTTTGGAGACATGCTGAAGGGTCCTGCAGGGATGTTGGGGGTTCTTTCAGGCGCCCTCTGAGTGTTTGGAGGTCTCTGTCCCTGCTGGGCTTTGGGTTCCTGAGGCTGAGTTTGTAAGAGGCACTGGGGAGGTTCATGAGTTCTGGGGGGGCTTCAGGGATGCCTGGGGGTCCCGAGGGGTTTCAAGAATTCTGAGAGGGTTCAGGGCCGTGGGACCCCACAGTCACCCCTTACCTCTTTCCTCTGCAGCTGCCACAAAGAACCAGGAAAGGTGAGTGGGATGCTCAAGCCAAACTCTCCCCTTTCAGCCCAACTCCCAAAACCTCCCATTCCCTCCCATACATCCCCTTTATTCTCTCAGGCCCCCCCCGGATCCCCCGCCCCCCCCCCCCTAGAGGAGGGGGAGGTGCTGTACACCCACGTCGTGGTCACCAAGAAGGCAGGGAGTGAGTACGGGGGGGACACACGCAGAGGGACACGTCACCCACAAGTGTCACCCACCCAGATCCCACAGCCCATGTCTCTCACAGCGTCCCCCTGTGCCACCACCGTCCAGGATCCCCAGGTGACCTACGCGGAGCTGCAGGGACCCCAGGGGCCACCATGGGAACCCAGTGACATCTACAGGAATGTGCTGTGACACTGGGGGGAACTGGGGGGCACTGGGGGTCCGCACCCATGGGCACCCACTCATGTCTGTGCTGCCACCAAAAACTGCCCCTCTCCCTCCCCGTGGAGGCACAAAGATTCTAAAGGGCTGAGAGAAGAACAATTTCCTGAAACAGAAACCAGAGAGAATAAAACCAACAGCAACAAGATTCAGAGTCTGAATTGTCACAGAAGGAACAATTTTCAGGGAAAGCCACCAAAAAGGAACAAACCCTAGACATTTCCCTCAGCACGTTTCCTTCACCAGTAGAACTTGGCAGGGCCCTGGACCTTCCTTGCTCTCATGGCCAAAGCAGCCTTCAGGAGGCTCTGGATTCTCTTCTCCCCTGTCCCAAACCCCTCCTCTGCTGTGTTCCCCATATGATGATGTCACAAAGGCCCTGTGGAGGTTCCAGAGCCTCCCCCTTTCCCAGGGCAGTCATGTTCAGGCCATGGTGAAGGGTGGAGTGTCAGAGACAGGAAAAGTTTGATGTCTGGAGACATTTTGGAACAGCTGTGTGTGGCAGGGGTGGCCAGGCCTTGCTTTTGGTGAGGCAGGTCCCCAGCTGTCCGTCAGTCTGTCAGCTTGACTTTCTGCAAAAGCCAGCTCCTGAGTGGCCGTGTGACCAGAAGTGCCACCTGGAGAGAGGGCCCTTGTTGGGCCAACTGGCTTAAAAGAAAGAGCATGAGGTGGCCAAGTCCCTGACCCTGTCTGCTGTTGGGGTGTCTGTCCCATCCACACTGGAACCCAGGAGTTGGCAACTCATTTAAATGAGAAATATCTGTCAAAGAAAGTGGGAACGTTGCTGGAAGGGAAAGAAGACTTATGTCTAAATTGTTTTTTAATTTCAAAAATAAAGATGTTTCCAGGCAAAAGTGTAGGAAAAGGAATAAGAGCTCTTTACTAGGAAATTTATAAAGCAGAACAGAACAAACAACACAAACCCAGAACTTTTCCTCAGCCCTGTTGGTTTTTGTGGCAGTTCTAACCGCGACCAGCAGGGCGCGCTGCAGGGAGCACTCCCGGCCAGCAGGGGGCGCCCCGGTCCAGCTCCATCCCCTCAGGGGCCATGGCAACCTCGGACGGGAGGGAGGAGGGGAAATTGCTCCTTTTGCAAACTCATGGGCACCAATCGGTCCCGGCACCACCACCGGCAGCGGGCAGAAACCGCCAAGGCAGCAGGTTGGATCCCAGTTCCCACTGGCAGCGTAGCAGTATCCCGGGGCCTGGCACACACCCTGTGCCACACCTGGAATTGCTCTCCATGATTCCGAATGGAAGGAAGGCAGTGCCTGACCCCAGGCAGATCTCAAGTTCACGTCAGCGCCTCTGGTGGCTTTACACCACAATTCCTGCAAACTCTCAGCTTTTTATTCCCTTTTCCTCCTTCAGCTCTGGCACCGCAGCTCTGGGATTGTTTAATTGCCCAGGCATGTTGAGGAAAACTGGCGCTCTGTGCTGACTCTGCCAGAGCTCCTCAGGGGGCTCCAGAGCACATTTGGAATTTCTGCTCTTGCTGGGACACTGCTGGTCCGGACAGAGAAGCCACCCGGGGGGGAGTAAAGCAGAGCCACAACCCCGAGGGCTCTGCAGCAGCAGCTGGAGCACAGGGACAGCCCAAACTGGGAGCAGTGCCTTGGAAGGAAAAAATGGGGAAAAACTGAAGCTGTTTGGGCCAATGTCCCTGTGCTGCTCTGGGAGCTGCAGAACCTTAAGGAGGCGTTGTAATTAGGGCTGGGGTTGCTAAAGTTCAGCCCTGCTCCTAAAGCATCCTTGTGCACAAACACACAGCTCTGCTGCCTCTCCTGGGGATTTTGACACAAGGCAGCACTGGACACCATTTGGGGGTCAGATGCTGCCAGCTGTGCCCACAAGAAGCTTTTTTGTCTGCCAGGAAGGCTTTTGCTGGTGCTGGAGATTATTCTGTGCCTGTGCCATGTGGCCACTGTTCTCCACTGGCTGGCCAGGAAGGCCGAGCTGGAGCAGCGGCTGAGGTGGGAGCGGCTGGAGCAGGTGGCTCATGGGAACAGCACCTGGCCATGCAGGAGGAGCAGGAGTGCTGGGAATTCCGCAGGCTGCTCAGGTGAGGCCCACGGGGCGGGGACATGTTGGGGCACCACTTGCCATTCCTGGTACTCCCACATTTTTTGGACAGAGCAGTGACATGCATCGAGCTCCCAAACCCCTCAGGGCTTGGGTTCAGCCTCACAGGAGGTCCCAGCCCAGGCCTTGGGGATGATTCAGATGCTCCTGGGCTCGTCCCCAACAAAGGGCAGCGCTCCAGGAGCAGTGGGCACATCCCGAAGGAGCAGCCCGGGGCTGCTGGAGCCCGAGTGCTGCGGGCAAGGACGGCGTGAGGGAGCCGGGCCCCCTCAGACGGCGCTGCCCCAGGAACGTCTCACCCTGCAGGGGCTCGGCAGCCTCTGCCGGTGCCAGCCCCGGGGCTGTCGGGGGGCATGGCCTGAGGGGCCGGAGGGCAGCGGGTGGGAGGGGCCGGGATGGAGGGACCGGGACCCCATTGGGGAGCCCCGAGCATGGAGGGAGCGAAACGGTGGAGGGGAGACCCCGGGACAGGGGGGAGCAGAGACCCTGCGGTGGGGTCTGCGGAAAGGAGGGACCGCAATGGTGGTCCCAGAGCACCGGGAAGCGCCCAGCTGCCATTGTTCTGTGTGTACCAGGACGGTCACAAGGTGTCTGAACCGATTGTGGCACGGTGTCTGAAGCCACTGTCGCGATGAGTGGGGACCGAGCGTTGCCAGGGTAAGGCCCCCACTGCTCCAGGAAGTGGAGGGGTACTCTGGAAGGTGTGGGGCAGAGCCCTGTACAGGTGAGGAAGGCAGGGATGGAGCCGCTTTGGGGACACTTGGAATCCAGACAGGGTCACTGCCCACAGCCCCACCTGCTCAATATTTCCATCCTTTTCTCTCTTGTCTCACAACTGAGCCAGAACTCAAAAATACTTTCTGGGATGTTCTAAAGGGCTGCAGGTTTGAGACAGGAAGGAGGAGGAGGGTCCTGGTCAGATTGTTGAGCAGATGGTTGTTGTCTTTGCAGGATTTTTGGGTCTCTCCCAGTCCCTTACCTAGAAGGACAAAGTGATCAATTGCTGCATTTCTGGACTTGTTCCTCCACAGCTGCTTTTTCAGGGGGAGTTTCCAGTCAGTCCTGCTCTGAAAACCACCAAAGGCCACCTCAGAGCCACTGCTTGGGCTCCCTTTGAGTTTGGTCATTCTTGCAGGGCTGAGAAAACTACAGCCAGGCCTTTTCCCCCCACAGAATTCTCATCTTTGCCGTATGTGAAAAACACGTTCTCTCTCCTGTGAAAATTTTAGAAGTTTAAAAAAGGACAATAGGAGACAAGGATCATAGAGCAAAGGTTGTTATAGGTGGGTGCATCTTGGCACTCAGCCAAGAGCACACTTCTCTTCGGGGATACCTCTTAAGTACCTTTTCCCTTAAATCAGCCTCTTGCATATTCATTTACACTTATGCATAGAAATCTTTTCCCCCAAACTAATTTACATTCCAAGAATTGTTTAGCATGGCTCCTCCTTGGATCCGGCTTTTTAGAGCATTATTCCTTGGTTGTGCTTTTAGCCGTTTTTTATCATCATCTTCATTTCTGGGCCTGGGTCCACACTCTCTTCAAGCAGTGAGTGCTGATAGCTGGCATATCTGTAGCAGGTGTCCTCATCCTGTCTTCATCAGATGTATCCCATCCAAGTAGGCATTTTAACACAAGCATCCTTATATCAGCTATTTCACAAAGCTTAATTAACAACAGAAATAAAAACTATATCTTTGTAACAAAGTTACTTTAACATTACATATATAAGTACCATTTTAACATTTGTAAAAATCCAGTAATATAATATGTATTTACAATACTTGGTGAGAGGGACAAAGTGATCAATTGCATTTCTGGACTGGCTCCCTCTCAACTGCCTCTGCAGGGGGGTTTCCAGGCAGCCCTGCTCTGAAAACCATCAAAGGCCCTCACTGAGACACTGCTTGGGCTCCCTTTGGGTTTTCTGCTTCTTGCAGAGCTGAGCAAACCACAGCCAGACCTTTTTCCCCTCAGAATTCTCGCCTCTGCAGCAGCTCTAAAGCTGCCAGAATCAAAGCCAAGGGGGCAGGGGGGACCCTCATGTGCTGGCTGCCCCCTGGGGCTGGGCAGAGCAGGGCTGGGCAATGGCCATCCCTGTGCAGTGGGGCTGGGCCATGGCTGGGCCCCACCCTTGGATGGCCACTGGCTACAAGGAGCAGGAGTTTGGGAGCTCCTTCCTGCCCGGGGCTCCATTCCCCAGCTGCTCTTGGTGGCTCAGATCCTGCAGGGGACGAGCAAGAATGGAGAAGTCTAGAAACACCAGGAGCTGCCATCCCCCAGGGCAGGAGCCCCTTGTCCAGCATTTGTCCCCCATGGGACAGGAAGCCCTCAGGACAGACAGGAGCCCCCTGGATGTGCCCTCCCAGGACAGAATCTGCCCTCCCCCGTGACACTCAGCACAAATGGCCTCTTCCTTCTGTGCAGAAGAGAGAAAGTGCTGGGGGGGCACAGCTGGGCACCCCCATCCCCCCACAGCCTCCCCAGCCGTCCCTCCCCTCACCCCTGCTTCCCCCACCCTGAGCTTCCCCCAACCCATTCCCTGCTCAGGAGCTCCCCAGGATCATCAAGGCATGAACTGGGAGGTTGGGAATTTGAGGTACTGTCCCTAACATCTGTTCATGAAAATCCTTTCTTTAGGATTTTTCCTCCTGGGAAGCTGAGGCCCCAGAAAAAGAATGTAAACCATGGTTATCTGCTGCTGTGGAATGCAACAGGTGCACCCGTGATTGGCCCATGTTGGATGTGTATAGTTAATGGCCAATCAAGGACCGAGTTGTCTCTGGGACAGAGTCGGAGAGACCTCCTTTGTTATTCGTTCTTTTCTATTTTTAGCTCAGCTAGCCTTCTGAGAACTTTCTCTCTTATTTCTTTTTAGTATAGCTATAATGTAATATACATATCATAACATAATAAATCAAGCCTTCTGAACATGAGGTCAACATTCTCATCTCTCTTCATCCTGCAACTCTTGTGACCACTGTGACAAGGTATCAAAGGAAGGAAATGGAAATGAACAACGGAAAATGCCCCTGGGTGTTGGGGTGGCACAAACCCAGAGCACCTCTTGTTGCCCCCCCAAATCATGGACAACCCAGCAGGCAGCGCGAGCCCCTGGGTCACCCCAAAATCTGAGGCAGCCAGGGAAGGAGCTGTGACCCACATGCCCATCCCGTCACTGTCCATCCCTGGCAAACTCATTCCCCCGGGAAGCTGACCATGGGACCCCCATTCCTTCTGTCTCCCCTTCCCTGGGACCCCCATCCTGGCACTGCCATCACCAAGGATCTCCATGGCCCAGAACCCCATTCCCAAGGAACCCTCTCCCATTCATTCCATCCCCTGAAATCCCCATTCCCCCGGGACCTTAATTCTCCCAGGTCCCCCCATTCCCCCTGCACCCCATCCCTGGCACAAAAATCCCCTGATGAGGGATTTATTACTATTAAAATTTATTACAATTAAAAAATTGTCTTATATACTGTTTTAAATGTACTTTACCTTTCTTCTAGTCTCCTCTCAAAACAAAAAAGTAATAAATACATTCTGATAAATGCACTAATAATAAACCAACACTAAACCCACCACACTAATTATTACATTAACCAAAATATCTCAAATTAACAAACCAAAACCATGACACCAAATACCTGGAGCCCACCTTCCCCTGGGACTCCCATCCCTGAGTCCCCCCAGCCATGGGGACCCCCATTCCCATGGCACCCCCATCCCCTGTGACTCCCCCTCCTCACGACCCCAGTTCCCCCATGGACCCATTCCCTGGAGCCCCATTCCCAGGACTCCCTTCTCCCCTGGATACCCATCCCTGGCTCCCCAAACCCCCTGAGTCCCCTTGCTCCTGGGAAGCCCATGTCCCACCTATCCAGAGACAGCCTTGTCCCCAGCATATCTCCACCCTGCCCACAGCCTGTCCCCAGCTTGTGGCCACCCTGCCCCCACCAAGGGCCACCTACACATGGGGACAGATGTGACCTCGCTTCCTTCCCCTTCACCCAAAGAGCCGCCAGCCAGGGGAGCAGTGGCCACAGCAGCGAGTGACAGCCAGTGCACATGGCTGGGGACACCGGGATGGCCGGGAAGGTGGCACTGCTCCTGTGGGGTGAGTGCCCTGGGCACGGGCCAGGCTGGTAGTACCCCGGGGATGGGCGCTGGTGAGGCAGAGTGTGGTGGGGAGGGGGCACAGGGGAGCTGTAGGGTTCCCTGAGGTTCCCAATGCCAGAAGAGCCAGAGCATGAGGTGACCGGGGTCATGGGGTGGCCGTGGGGACAGGAGAGGGTGAACAGGGCTGGATGGATAGGAATGTGGGGAGGGGCTTCCTGGGGCTGGGGCAGCAGTGGGGACAGGGGCACAAGGATGCAGGGATGCAAGGATGCAGGGACAGGGAGAAGAAGACAAGCACAATGTGGATGGGCCATGGAGACAGAGGCCATAGGGCTGGCGGGGGAGACCTGTGCTAGCACAGTGTCCCCATCGAGACATCAATTGGTGCCACACCAATTTCCCCAGGAGGACAGTTCAGGGGCAGCCCCTATGACCCATTCCCCTGTGCACAACTGTCCCCATGGTGCCACACTCACTGAGCCCTGTCTCTTCTCCCTTCCAGCCCAGACCCTCGGCCTCACTGGTGAGTCCTCGGGGGATGCCATGGCCCAACCCCGCTGTCCCCAGCCCCACGCTGGCCCTGGCAGGCTGGTCTCCGCTGTCACCTGCAGGCACCCAGACCACCCAGCTCCTGGTGGAGCCCCCCTGGAGGCCGGCGGTGCTGTGGGACCGGGTGACACTGACCTGCCAGGGCTTGGGGACCAGTGGTGTCACCAGCTGGTACAAGGATGGGCAGCGCTGGAGGCAGGAGGGACACAACAACCTCACTGTCACCGAGAGTGGCATCTACACATGTGAGAGACCCAGCAGTGGGCTCAGCCCTCCTGTGAGAGTCTTAGATGGTGAGGGGCTTTGGGTGCCCCCATCCTGGCACCCGCAGTGACCCCGGGGCTCTGGGTGGGCTCTGCTCCATGGGTCACTTCCTGTGTGACCAGAGCCTGTCCCCTGCTCTGGGGACATCCCAGAGCATCCCAGTGCCAGCAGACCCTGTTTGTGGATTTGGGGATCCTTGGTGTGCTGCATGTGAGCCAATATGGGGGTTGTGATGGCATTGGGACCGGCCAGGTCCCGTTGTTATAACAGGACCCCCGTGTCCCACAGCCCCATTGGCGCTGCAGGTGCCGGTGCGGGCGCTGCTGGAGGAGGACACGGTGACACTGCGCTGCCGGCACTGGCGGGACAACCCAGTCAGCTCAGTGTCCTTTTACCACGAGGAAAAGAAACTGCAGGAGCTCCTTGATGCGACCGAGCTGTTCCTGTCCCCTCTGCATCTGCAACACAGCGGCCGCTACAGCTGTGGGAGCATGGTGAAATCCAGGGTACCATGGGGATGGGAGAAGTCGGAATCAGTGACAGTGACAGTGCAAGGTGAGCACTCCACAACTGCCACTCCAACCCCCCCACAGCCCCTCCCTAGTGACTCAGGCTCACAAATCTCCCTCCTCTCTCCTTTCCAGAGCTTTTCACAGTGCCGGTGCTGGACGGTCCCTCCGAGGCCACCGAGGGGTCCCCCCTGACTCTCAGCTGCCTCAGCACCCCCAGCCCCGTGCGGCCCCAACCCCCTCTCCTGCACCTGTTCTACCGGGACGGGCAGGTGGTGGGGAGCCCACAGGGGTCCCTGCAGCTGCTGGTGCCCGCCATGGAGGTCTCCCACTCAGGGAATTACAGCTGCCAGGTGCGCTCCGAGGTGGAGGCCATGCAGAAGAGCAGTGCCCTGCTCCATGTCACGGTGCGCAGTGAGTGCAGAGATGGGCAGGGGAAGCCCCCATGGCCTCCTTGGGTCCCCTGCCTGGGTACCTCCATTACTGCCCCGGTCCCCCCATCCCTCACTGGGTCCATTCACCCATCTCTGAGTCAACCCCACCCCTCTCTGCTGTTTCCCCGCAGTCCCCAATTCCCACCATACCCTCTCTGGGTCTCCATATCCGCACTGGGGTCCTCCCATCTCCCGCTCCATGTGTCCCCTCATTAAACCCACCATCCTTCCTTGGGGTACCTATCTAAGCCCCACCCCAGCTCTGCACCTCCTTTCCCTCACTGGTCTCTCCCTTCCCCTCCCTGACCTCCCCCCAAGTCCCTCAATGTCCCTGGTGTCTCCCCCTCCCACAGGGGTTCTGCCCTTGAGGGTGTCCCTGTCAGCGCAGCCTTGTGCTGAGCTGCACGGTGGCCACAGGGAGAGGTCACCTGTCCATTTCCTGGTGCCCGAGAAGGGCTCAAGGGCACGCTTGGCACTGGCCCCGCCTGGAGCTGCACCACACAGGGCACAATGGCAGCGGCCACTGCCAGTGCGGGGACAGCATGGCTGAGTGTCCCCCTGAATGTCACTGTCCTTTGTGAGTGGGACCCTCAGACTGGGGGTGACCCCACCCACGGCATCCCTATCCACCTCACCAGGTGCCAGCCCTGTCTGTTTCCCCACAGTGCCTGTGGCCAATGCCACCATCACCCTCAGTCCCCTGTCACACCAGGTGCGTGCAGGTGACCCCGTGACCCTGCACTGCTCAGTGCAGGTGGGCTCAGCCCCTGTCACCTACACCTGACTGCACAATGGGCAGGAGGTGGCCCAAGGTCCCCTCCTGGAGCTCAGAGCTGTCGATGTGGGACATTCGGGCACCTACCAGTGCATGGCCACCAACCAGCTGGGACAGGATGGGCACCAGGCCCTGAGCTGGCCCTGGAGGTGACAACACAGGAACGGGGCACAGGTAGGGTCACACGGGGTCACATGGGGGGTGCAGAACCTCTGGGGTTCTGGGATGACCCTGATGTGTCTGTCTCTGTCCCCAGCAGTGGCCACAGGGGTCTGCGGGTCCCTCCTGTTCCTACTTCTGCTCCTGGCTGTCATCAGGGGCTGGCACTGGTGGCACCACCTGGGTGGGTGACAATGAGGGGGAATGGGGGTCCCAGGGATTGGGGTGAAACCCCCACAGAATTTGAGGTCCAGAGGGAAGCACCAACAGCTCCTGACCTGGGTGAAGCTGAATCCCTAGTGATCTCACCTGGGGGTCCTGGGGGATTTGGGGAGGTCCTGCAGAGTCGTGCAGGGACATTGTGGGTTCTGTTAGGGGTTTGGAGGAGTTTGGGGTCTCAGTGGATTCAGTGGGTGATTCAAGGCTCATTAGGGGCTTCAGGGATGCATGAGGCTCCCAGGGGCAGTCAGAGGTCTCAAGGGTGTCAGGGGCCCTGAGAACTCCACAGTCACCCCTCCCCCCTTTCCCTTGCAGCCCTCAGGAAACAGCAGGAAAGGTGAGTGGGGTGGGTCCAGGCCTGAACCCCCATTTTATGTTCATAACGACCCCCCACACCCTCACAGACATCCCCTTATCCTTGCAGGGGCCCCCCATGGCCCTCGGCCCCTCCAGAGGCAAGGGAGGTGCTGCACAGCCAGGTCATGCGAAAGAAGAAGGTGGGGGGTGAGTACAGGTGGGGGTGTGGGACAGGGGGGACAGGGACATGTCACCCTAGGGGTGTCACCTCCCATCCAGATTCCCTCAGCCGGTGTCTCTTGCAGTGCCCCCCTGTGCCACATCCTCCCAGGTGACCAATGCAGAGCTGCCAGGACCCCATGGGCAACAGCAGGACTGCAGTGACATCTACGAGAACATACTGTGACACTGGGGGCACTGGGGGCACTGGAGGTCCCTGCCTGAGGGCATCTCCCTCTGTGTGTCCGCCCCCCAGCTCCCTGTGCCCACTGTGCCCACTGTGCCATGGGGGGTGGCCACAAGTGTGGGGTCCCATATGGGGCTGCCCAGAGCTCCCCGTTCCAGTGCTCCCAGTGCTCCCAGTACCTCCAGGAGCTCTCCATTCCCTCCCCCAGTACCAGGGGACACAGCATCTCTGTTCCTCTTATGGGACCCAAAACGCACCTTTTCATTAAACCAGGAGAAATGGTTTTTGTTTGTTCAGGTCTGCCCTGTTTGGCTCAGGAAGGATGGTCCCGGTCAGGTTGTTGTGCAGATCTTTGTGGGATTTGCAGGATTTTTGGGGCTTTGTCTTGGTTTGAAAGACAGGTGTCTGTTAAGGAAGGAAGGAGCTTCTCTGGAAATGGAAAATATAAACCCCTTCCCTCTGAATTATTAAAATTTTGGAATTAAGGGGCTCTCAGGTAAAGATATGGGAGTAAGAATAACAGTCCTTTAATAGGAAAATGTAAAAATAAAAATAAAAATTGTTATAGATGAATAGTGAGATGATTGGCTCTAACAATTAAGGAATGAATATTGTGTGAATATTAAGAGAAGCTTTATTGATGTATAGTTATGTTATCGTAGTTTATTGTTTAGATGCCCTCTGTTCTCCTCACAGTCCCCTTTCCCCATCCTCTGTATTGTCGCCACCGGACAGCCTGGGTTATTTAGGACAGGTAAAAGGAAGGCGTGTACATGTGCCCCTCCTACAGGGCAGTTGAGAATGAAAAAGCTTGTTGCTATTGGAAGGCACAGCATGACAACACCTGACCCACCAATCAAGTTGCAGGAAAGCAATCTCCACCAATAAACGGCAAAGAAGATTTGACTGACAGACTTTGCGAGGGGCCAGGGTTGGCTGATGCAAGCCCCAGAGGTATAAAAGGTGAAGCACCTGTCTCAAAGATGAGCTGTGTGGTAAGCAGTCGTGAGGGAGGCTCCCAGGTGTGTTTTTCCATATGGTTATGTTTGCCCAATTATCCCATCATCAAAAAACCAAGCAATATTAGAAGTAGCAGCAATTTTAATTGAATAGTTTAGAAAATATATGAAATTGGATAGACTTGAAATATTAACAATATAATTTGATTAAAAATAAGAGATAATTTGGTTCCAATAATAGCGCATAAGCAAAAGATAACTGCGAGGTATGGAATGCAGGGCTCTTGGACTCTTGCCACCTCATGTACGAGCTTGCCAATTGAAGATTCCCCCCTATATGCCATGTGTCAATGCCATCTCCTCCCATTTTCGATTCATCACACTTCTACCTCCGCCCTCATCAACACCTTCACCATGCATGCGCCACCACTTCTTTTGGTGGTCACACAAGTCTTTGGAGGTTGTCACTGATGAAGGCCTCTACTCTTCCCCTGTGTCCTTTAATTCACCTTTGGGTTACACATGAGCACCAAGCCAGTACAATGTAAGCCAAAACTAACATATTACTGCATTTAAGCATCAAAGCAATAAATCTCTTATAGCTGGCATTTTCCAAGAAATTGTGGAGACACATTTTCACTCTTGAATCAAGCACTGATACCCAAAAGTGAAAACTATCTCAAACAATAGGAGCCATTATAGGCCAACCAGAAAAAGTTTTCTTCCTGAAACCACTTCAATATAAAATCAAGAAGAAACTGGGAATACATCAGTTTCTTTATTTACCCAACTAAGCCAAATCTGTCCTAGGCAGGGATTTGCTTGAAAATTTGGAAGCAACTGTTCTGTTTAGAAAAAGAAAACTTAAATTGAAGGTACCTGAAGACAAATGAGCAGTTTTAGCAATAGGACTGACAATTGACACAAGACCAACAAACAAGAAGAACTATTTAGAGCAAGTATTGAATCAGGTGTACACAAGAGTATGGGATACTCATAGCCCAGGAAAATCAAAATGAGCAGACACTATGAAAATTGAGCTACAGACAAGTGTTAGTAGTTAGTAGTCAGAAAGCAATACCCTTGAAGATTAGAAGCTAGGAAAGCAATAGAGCCAACAATCAATAAATTCCTGACATCAGGACTATTGGAAGAATGGGAGTCAAAATTTAATACTGCTAGATTAGCAATAAAGAAACCTAATGGAACTTAGAGACTAGTGCCAGATTTCCAGGCAATGAATGAGTTATACCTTACTAGCTTACTAGCTAAACTTGGAGATGATTTTATTTAGTGCGGGGAAGGTCCATGGGCAGGTGCTGTGGAGAGCCGTTCCCTCTTGGTCTGAGAGACCAGCTCCCCCAGCCCACCTTGCTCTCATGCCCAGAGGTTTTAACGTGCGCTCAACTGGCAGCCGAAGGAGGGCTCTTGACACCGTGTCTGATGCAACAGAATTTATTGAAGGTAGGTCAGAGGGTGCAGGTTGGGTGAGGGTGAAAAGAGGGACAGGAAGAGGCAGGAGCACAAACACTGTAACATGACACAAGGCACCTGCAAGCTGCTGGGGAAGCCTCAAGTCTGCTCAGTGAGCCACGTGTGCCCTCAGCATTGGGAAAGCCACCTTTCCCTCAGTGAGCCTCCCATCCCAGGGTGAGCAAATCAAGAGGCACCAGGAATGCTGTAGGTGACTCAGAGCGAGTGCAGTGGGTCATGGTGGCCAGGGGCCAGAAGCAGGCAGAAAGCCAACGGGGCTGGGGAAAAGGCTCTGCTCTGCTTACAGCATAGGCTGAGGGCCGGGAGGGCTCCATTTCCCCCTTGAGATGTTGGAGACGGGGCCTTTCACCCTCCTGATAGGGCTGCCCCTGGCTGCAGGCAGCCAGAGGAGTACGACGACACAAGGCCGAGAGCAGCAAAGCAATGTGCCAGCCGTGCACAGCACAGGGAGGTGGCCCAGTGCAAAGCCAGCGTGGCACCCTGAAGGTGCCCGCTGCACTCTCATGTGTCCCTGCCTTGGGAAGGACAGGAATGTCCGTGGTCCAAGAGGGCCTTTCTGTGGCCCCTGTGGGTTCAAAGCTGCTGCTCTTCTGGCTCATGGGGCCTAAAGCCACAGAGCTTGGCCTCCCCCACAGCAACAGGAACAAGACTTGGCAATCCGGCAGTGGAGCTCAATGCCTAAGGCTGCATTCTGGAGCACAGGGAGGGCACATGCCCAGCCCCACAACTGCTGGCCTCACAGCCCTGAAAGGCTGTTCCACGCCTGATTCCAGGGGGTCCCTCCAACGGGCCACCGACCTGGAAGCGCCAGAGCAGCTGGCTGTCAGGATCAAGGCAGCTGCCAGGGGGCTGCTTATGGCCTCTGACAGCCAATTGCTCCGGGCTTAGCAGGGCCTCAGCCCCTCAGGGTCTCCCCCAGCCTGGCCAAGCTTCCCGGCAGCAGCCCCACAGCCCCACAGTAGCTCCAGAGGAGCCCCATCTTGAGCCCTCAGCAAGGCAGCCAGCAGCACATGGGCAGAAGGACATGGATGGACCTTCCTCCCCGGCACAGGGCTTGTGACCATCTCCAGGCACCCCTCTTGGCAGGGATCCCAAAACTCCTCCAGGACCCCAAAAGATCCACAACATCCCTTTACAGCTCTCCGGAGACCTCCCCAAACCCTCTGGGACCTCCCAGTGCCCTCGTAATTTTCCTGAAAGCCCAGCCAGGGATGGCTCTGGAGCAGAACCACTACCCTCCAGATTCTCCCAGGGCGTCCAGCCGAGGTCACTGCAGGCTCATTTTCCCCCAGCTCACCGGACCTGGTGCTGCTCATCTCTGCCCCCACTCTGGGGGCTCCCCCTCACCCCAGGACCCCCATCCTCTCCATTGTCGCCCACCCCAACGGTGCCACCACTGACAGCCCCCAATGACAGCCAGGAGCATGAACAGGAGGGTCCTGCCGACATTCACAGCCACTGCTGGGGACAGAGGGAGACACACCTGGGTCACCCTAAACTGCAGGAGTCCTGAACACCCCAGTGACCCCGCGTGACCCCCACCTGTAACCGAGGGTGAGCCAGGTGACACCTCCAGGGCTAGCCCTGGGCTGAATGCCCGGATCACGCGGTGCCCGTCCTGTCCCAGCTGGTTGGTGGCCACGCACTGGTAGGTGCCCAAATGTCCCACATCGATGGCCCTGAGCTCCAGGAGGGGACCCCGGGCCATGTCCTGCCCGTTGTGCAGCCAGGTGAAGGTGACAGGTGCTGAGCCCACCTGCACCAGGCAGTGCAGGGTCACGGGGTCACCTGCATGCACCTGATGTGACAGGGGACCAGGGGTGATGGTGGCATTGGCCACGGGCACTGCAGGGACAGAGATAGGGCTGCCACATGGTGAGTGGGATACGAGTGCTGTGGGTGGGTTCACCCTCAGCCCGAGAGTTCCGCTTACCCAGGATGGTGACATTCAGGAGCACACTCAGCCACGCTGTCCTGGCACTGGTGGTGGCTGCTGTCATTGCCCCCAACGTGCCAGAACTCCAGGTGGGGCCCCTGAGCCCCTCTGGTGCCAGGAGAAGGACAGAGGACCTGTCCCAGCAGCCACCACACAGCTCAGCACCAGGCGGTCCTTGAGTGCCACCTGTCCCCTGGGGGGCTGCGCCCACTGGGGCACCCCCGCGTGTGGGACCTCTGCAGGAGGGGGGACACCAGGGGACAGTGAGAAACCTGGGGGTGATCAGGGAGGGGCAGGGAAACCCCAGTGAGGGCGAGGGGGCGCAGAGATGAGGGATATGGAAAGGAACCTCAGGGGGTTCAGGGAGATGACAATTGGAGAGGAAGAGGGGAGACCTCAGGAAAGGGTTGGTGTGGGGCACTGAAGGGGTGTCACTATAGAGCACAACACAGCACAAAACACCACAACTCCATCAGAAGGGTGTAAAAGAGAGATTTATTATAGCAACATGTTGCTTTTATAGTTTTTCAAGATATTTACATTTACTTAAGAGACACATTCACTGCCCATTGGTCATAAGAGTAAAACAAAGTTCTCAGTAGGTGAACAAGGAGCCACGTCAATTCTGTGAGCCAGCTATAGTCCGTATCTTTTAACTTTCTCTCCTTCATCATGTCTCCATGGTGACAGCCTTGGTGTCTTCCTTGGGAGAGATACGGGGCTTTCCTTATCTTTAGGAAGCCTTTGCTGACTCACAAGAACAGCACAAAATGCCTTTCCCACAATTCTCCCTTTTTGTATTTGACCCACAAACACAACTGCTAAGTACTTTTGCAGGGTCCTTGCAAAAATCCAAGCAGACAGAGGATCCATCCTTCATTCACTTACAGATAACCAACTTCTTCCAACTCCACAACACACACCCTCACAATCCTAATATTCATATACAAACAAGGCCCATAAAAACAATCTTCAAATACCGTTACAGACCTCGCAATTTGCAAATGACACATTTGTAGCAGAATGACATCTTCACCTCTAATCAAATAACTTTTTCCCACACAGAATCAGAGACCAAGTCATCTGCCTAGTCACTACTTAGAACCAAGTAGCATCCACTTAACTTTACAACTGGTTGCTGCTATCATAATGGGCAACCAACCTAGTTGCTCCAAGTGTGGACTTCAGCTACTAATTCAGCCCCTATGCAAAGGCAACACTTCTCCCTTAGGTATGTCAAATTCCCCTATTTTTGGGACTGTCGGTGCACTGCAAAAGGAAATGGTACAAGACACATTTGTCAGTACTACCAACCTCGCTATAGGAGAATTCAAAGAAAAGAAACAAAAGTAACACCCACTAACTTAAATTTTGGATTTTTCCCTCACTCCAGGTCCCCCAGCTCAGCCTATAACTCCCTTTACTCTGTCTTGAATTACCATCTTTACCACACATCCCTTGAGGGTCCATGCTTCCATCCACTGAATAATCAATGCAATTACCTACTCATTTTGCTTCCTCTGTAGAACCACCCATCCCGTCTTTTGTGCTCCAAATAAGGTTTAACACAATGGGCAGAGACCCAACAAGGTCCATTTTCTGTTAAAATGCATGCATATCCTCTTCCCCATGTTACTAATTCCACTCGCCAGTCCACTTTTCTGTGATTAAGTCTTCTACCCATACCTTAATACCTTCCTTAAAGTTTGGCGCTTTTGAATTCAAAGACGAAAAATGATAGAATATAGGAGACACTTGTAAGTCAGGTAAAGGACGCAGAAAATTTAAGACATAGACAGCTTTGTCTAATCTCACTTGAGGCGATTCCCTTTGCATTCCCCCTTTTAGTTTTTGTACCTAGTGCTTCAACACACCATGATCACGTCCAATAATTGCTTGGCCTGTTGAGGCACGAGGAATACCAGTGCAATGATCAACATCCCAGGCACAAAAAACCACCTGCAATTTCTTTGAAACACACGCCAGGCCGTTATCTGTCTTTACACGTGATGGAATGCCTAAGATGGAAAAGGTGTGGCAAAAACGATGAATAACATCCTGAGCTGTTTCACCTGCCAATGCTGAGGCAACCATGGCATGAGAAAAGGTGTCAATTGTAACGTGAACATACTTTAGATGGCCCAATTCAGGCATTTTTGTAACATCTCTTTGCCATTCTTGCAAAGTGAGTAAGCCTCTAGGATTAGTACTGTAATATTATATAACATGAGACATATGACGATGAGGGCAAGAAGAAATAATTGACTTTTCTTCACTATGTGATAATTTAAATTGCTGCCGTAGTGCCTGAGCACCCTGATGAAAAAAATTATGAGATAGAACAGCTGGCTGTAACACATTAGGCACCATTTTTACTGCTGAGGCAGCCACAATGGAATCCACATAGGCATTACCTTCAACAAAGAATCCAGGTAGGGATGTATGGCTATGAATATGCATAATAAAATAAGAATGCTTTTGATTATGAATAACAGTCCACAATTTCAACAACATAACAAATAAGGGTTTCTCCTTTACATTATACAACAAAGCTTGATCAACTGTATTACTAAATTAGCAACATAAACAGAATAGTGACTATATTTACAAAACTAGGAAATAAGGTAAAGGTCAAGAGTATGGCACAAAGTTCAATTAACTGAGGAGACCCTTGTTAAACCATTACTTCATATTCCCAGCGGACATCTTTCTTCCAGGCTACAGCAGCTTTTCCAGCTCTTCCTGATCCATCTGTAAAAACTGCTGCACCTTCTACTGGCATAGAAGAGCAAAGGTGTTTCCCCTGAAAAGGAATTCTCTTAGTGAAATTCAAAATAGGATGAGAAGGTAAATGATATGTTATTTGACCTGTAAAGGAAGATAAAGCATATTGTTGGGGAGAGCTTGGTTTAAGCATGGCTTAAAGAAAGAGGCCATGAAGGTACTCAGCTGAGGGAAAGATAGAAGCCTGCTGTAAAGCAGCCTTTCCCAGGCTTGATTCTGTAAATAATTAAGGTTCTCAGCCACCTTTTATATAAACAAGATTCTCAGACCGTTCTGTCCTTGGCTGCTACTGGGAACAGACAGCCGGTCTGGGAACAGATATGAAGGTTTTGAGAACTTTTCATATCATGGTGAGAACACTGATCTTGGTTTCAATAAACTAACTTCAGGTATTGTAAACAAAAGGAGGAGCTGAAGTTTTCTCTACAGCCTATCGGGAGCTCAGATTAGTGGATTAACACTGTTATAAAAAGAGCCTAGTTGATCAATAAATTGGAGTCAGATGCTGATCAAGGAAGATGGGTCACTCCCTTCACTTCAACAGATTGTAGCTTGTGATTGTTTTGAAAACAATCAAATACCACTCAAAATACCATTGTTGTACCTGTATGACAATAGTTACAGGATCACAACCTAAGGTTTCATGGCACTGTCTGTGACGATTGATAATGATGTCTGCAAAAAGCTCATACAGACCTGGAACTGTTTTTCGGGACCTGAAATACAAAAATATCCACTCCAAAATATGCAATTTATCTTCCTATTTATCATTCTGTTGACACAACCATCCACATGATATTTGATCATCTCTCAAAATAAAGAATTGCACACGAACAGAAACATCTATCCTGGTAACAAATCCAGATGTCAAGGCCAATTCAACTTCTTCTACAGTATTTTTTGCTGTGGCAGTCAAATGTCTCTCATTGATAGAGAAAGTTATCCCTGATAGTAAGTCATACAAAGGTTGCAGTTGGTGATTAGTTATCCCCAAGTATGGCCTAAGCCAACCTATTGCAACAACCAATTTCTGTACATCAGCAGTGGTTTAATTTCAATGTCCAATTTTACAGGTAAAGGCACGATTTGTGTATTGGCGATTATCAACCCCAAATATTTCCAGGGCCTCTGTCTTTGAACTTCCTCTGGGGCGATAACCAAACCAACTAGAGTGTACACATCATCCAGCAGTTTGAGGGCATTGGGTCTTCACATGCCCTGATTCATCACAAGCAGAACATCTGGGTGAAGACTTCATGACTTTTGCCAAAGAAGCCTTTTTTTGCACAACTGAACCAACCTTTGAGCAAGCAACTACAAGATCAGACAGCAAGGGATCTCCCGGTAAAGAATCAATAATTCCCCTGCAATCATCATTTGCATTTTCCTGTGCTAGCTGTCTGCATAAAATTTACCTCAACTTATCATCTTCTACTTGCTTCTCAAGGGCTGCAGCAACCCTCTCCACAAACTGCAGAAAAAGTTCCTTCACTCCTTGCAGGATGGTAATCTACCTTGGTTTAGGAGCTGCCATCTCCATTGTTTTAAGTAAGGCACTCATACCCAGCTGCTGGGCCTGTGCCAGAACCAGGGGGTCCCATCTTGCCTGCAAATCCAGGTTAGAGAATGGTCCATTTCTCAGCAAGGCATCAACTCCCACAGCATGATGTGGATCCTGCTGAGGTAACTGCATATTGTCCTATGCTACTCTTTCAGCCATGTGTTTCCAGGTAGCTTGAGACACACCATACTGCACTGGCTGAAACAGAATAGTAGCAAGGTGAACAATATCATAAGGTGCAAGTACATCAGCATCTAGAACATGAATCACTTGCATCACCTGCAAAGAGTTAACACCATACTGATCTACTTTTGACTGAAGGTCCTGTACAACCCTCCATGCAAAAACCTGATGACTATCTTGTTGTCATTAATTAGGAACAGCTTTGAAAACAGGAAAAGCCACAGGCCCACCGGAAGCAGCAGCAGCAGCAGCCATCTCCATCCTTTTAGGTGGACTTATTTTCTCTAATAAATTCCAATCTCCCACTTCAGCTGCTTTCATTCTCACATGCTCCCAAAATTGCAAAGGGTGTCGAGGAGTCACAGCCACCTGTCAGGGAGCAGAGTCCAAGAAACAGCTGGCTTGGATCTGCTATGAGGTCTAACAGAAACCTGTGTCTTTTTAGGTGTACTTTTAACCGGCAGTTCATTGTCAGAGCTATCACTAGACGAAGAAGGACTCAATGTTAAAGACTGCATTTGTTCAACCAGTTCAGGAGGGAGGAGGGGGGAAGACAGCTCAACAGGAGATTGAGCAGAGGCAGACAACTTGAAGGAGGGCAGAGAAGGGGTGGATGGCTCAAGGGAAAGTGAGGAGGGGGAGGGAGCAGCCGATGCACAGGAGGGTGAGGGGGAAGCAGATGGCCCAGGGAGAGACAAAAGGGCCAATGACCCAGCCTGTTTTTCACTTCACTTCTTCTGTAGCTCCATTTCTGCTAACTGCTGTGCAGGCATAAGATACTTTGGTTTAGTACTCAGTTCAACCAACTGCTGAGCAGGCGAACTATGCAGAAATTTAACATCGTCTTTTGGAGATAAATACCGAGCAACAGTCTTAGCCTGCTCCTTGATTCTCACAATAGCAAACCCTGGGGGAACCTCCACAGCAGCTGCAGCAGCCTCCTTATGGGGAGATTCATCAACAGGCTCAGTGTCATCTTCCTCCTATTCCTCTACTTCAGTTTCTAGCTCCAATTCCTGCTCCTCCAGTTCCTCCCCTCTATCTTGTTCTGCTTTCCATTCCTTCAATGCCTCATACAACAGTCTCCAGGTAGTAGCCAAATCGACAACCGTCTTATCCCCCTTAGATATCACTTCCCATAGTCTCTTCCCAATCTTTTTCCATGCCCTGACACTGAAGGCATTGTCGGCATCAGCTTCAAAGTCCTGTGATTTACACCATATCGGTAAGCTACAAAGAGCATAATCAGAAGCTTGAACATTTTTCCTCTTCAATAAAGTTTTCCACGTGGACGAAACAGTCTTTTCCTCCTTTGATAAATTATGTCCCATTATTTTTTGTATATAATCACACACCTCGAATCAGATGTCTGAATTAGGTCTGGACCTCCGAAGCATCCTTGTTGCCTTCACTCATTTTTAGGGTACCCTTCAACATTTTTCTCACTTTTTTCTTTCCCTTTTCTACAGTCCAGTTGCTATCACTGCGGGCGGGCAACAGATGTCGCTATAAAAACACCACAACTCCATCAGAAGGGTGTAAAAGAGAGATTTATTATAGCAACATGTTGCTTTTATAGTTTCTCAAGATATTTCCATTAACTTAAGAGAGACATTCACTGCCCATTGGTCATAAGAAAGAAACAAAGTTCTCAGTAGGTGAACAAGGAGCCACGTCAATTCTGTGAGCCAGTTAGCATCTGTCTCTTTTAAGGCCAGCACCTGCAGCACTGGGCTGGCTGTGGAACAGGAGGGTCTCAATGACAACAGAAGGAACCAGGGGTCCCCCATTGCAATAGGGTGCTCTTGTCACATTGGAATGCACTGGTGTGTGCAGGGGATGCTCCAGTGATGCTCTGGGATGTCCCCATGTGCAGGGAATATGCTCTGGTCATACGAGGGGTGTGAGCCATGAAGCTGAGCTCACCCAGAGCTCTCGGGGTTCCTGCTGTTGTCAGGGTATGGGCACAAAGAGCTCTCACCATTTACAACATGCATGGAGGGGCTGAGCCCACTGCCGGGTGTGTCACACATGTAGGTGCCACTCTCCCTGATGAGACAGGGCTCATGTCCTTCTGGCCACCAGAGCTGCCCGTCTTTGTACCAGGTAGTGCCACCAGGTGGCCCCAAGCCCTGGCAGGTCAGTGTCACCTAGTCCCACAGCACCGCCGGCCTCCAGGGGGGCTCCACCAGGAGCTGGGTGGTCTGGGCACCTGTGGGTGACAGGGGACACCAGCCTGCGAGAGCCAGTGCAGGGCCAGGCAGAGTGGGGTGGGGCCATGGCATCTCCCGAGGACTCACCAGCGAGGCCGAGGGTCTGGGCTGGAAGGGAGAAGGGACAGGGTTGGGTGGGGGTGGCACTGCAGGAAGAGGACAACACGGGGGACAAGGTGTGGTTTCTGTCCCCTTTGGGACACTGGTTCTCATGAGAAAGTGCTCAGGAATGGTCCCCAACAGGTCTGATGAGGCCTGGGGACATGTCTGTGTGTCACAGCTGCCCACAGCCACATCTGTTGGGAATGGTTTCCCTGGGGATGGGGACAGTGTGGCCACCCTGGGTGGAGGAAGGAAGTGGTTCTTGGGGCTTCAACTGGTCAGAGTGACCCTGAGAAATGTCAGAAAGTCTCTTTTCCCAGCCCAGCGCTCAAAGAAGGAGTCAGAGCTCTTCAGTCTCAAAGTTATTTATTGTTCCTTATCTATAAAATTCTTTCACCTGTCCAGCCGAGATCTACTCAGCAAGACAGACTGAGGCATTCTGCCTGTCCCCAGGGCGGTGTTATCTTTTTATATTAAAAACTACGTGTACAATATTTACAATTACTTTCCAATACCTATCACCTATGTCAGACAGTGAGCCTCTACTCTAAACCAGTCTAGAAGTGCCACCATCACAGCAGAAGATGGAGGCCAAGAAGAAGAAGGAGAAAGGCTGGACACACTCAGATCTCTCCATCTTGCCCTCTGAATCCCCATTCTAAAAACACCAAAAAAATTATTTTTCCACCCGTGACCAACTAATTAATATTCTACTTATACTTTTGTGGCTTGCAGATCTTCATATAAGGTTGGTAACTTTTTCCATGGGTCATAATCAAAACCACCAGCATCTGGGGCTCTGTGCCAAGGTCTCTGAGCCCCCTGGCAGAAGTCCTGGCCATCCAGGACAGCCAGAGGAATGTCCTGAATTCCAACAGCGGTGACACCACAGACACCTGGTGATAGCATGGGTCATCCCCACCAGCCTCATGGCACCTGTGCCCATGGCCATGTGCCCATGGCCTGTGGCTATGATTCCATTCTGATGGTAGCAGTCTACATGGCCCACCTGAACGGCGCAGGTCCATCTGTCCCTGTCCCCACAGGTGCCCCAGCTCCAAGGTGCCTGTTGACATATCCTTGTCGCCACATCCCCTTCCCTCCATTCCTCTCCCTACATCCCATTTCCACATACCAGCTGCCATATTCCTGTCCCCTGTTCCTGTCCCCACAGCCACTCCACAACTCTGGTCACACTGGGCTCCATGCCTGCTGGAATTCCTAAAGTTAGAGGGTTTTTAAGAAATGGTTAAAAAAGAACAGGCCTCAGACTGAAGTTTTGTTAGCATTGCAAATACAGCAGAAAAGTTTTCTAAGCAGTAGAGCATACATGACAAATAACAATAGGCCTCTGTAGGATTGGCTTATGGATTGCAACAAGGTTATTTAATGTATATCTTTAGAAGGTTAATATGAATAGAGCTCTGTTCTTTGTCTCTTATGAACCAGTCTTTGTTTTAACTACCATTACGTGTGTTTTATGAGATTAGATAGAATGCTTGTCAATATGTGTTGTTCTATGTATGATTAGCTGAAATCTAAGCTGAGATAGTTTTATGCTCTATGTATGATTAGCTGAAATCTAAGCTGAGATAGTTTTATGCTATGCTGTAATACCACACCTCCCTGGCATTCCCTGTGGATCAGCGAGCTGTTAACATCCTGTCTCCATTGTCTAACAATGTCCTGAGACTGATGTGCTGAAAATAAAAAAAAAACAACTCTTGTGGTCTATATTGTCCAGTGTTGTCCATATCTAGACGTAGTTGCCGCAGTCAACGGTTTCCTTGGTAAGCGTGAGCTCCTGATTCCCCGCACATGCCCATGCACTGGCACTGCTGGCCTTGGGGACCTCAGGGGACCCCACAGCCCTCCTGTGCCCCCTCCCCACTGGTCTCTGCCTCACTAGGGCCCAGCTCTGGGGTGTCAGGCCCATGCCCACGGCACTCACCCCACAGGAGCAGCGCCACCTTCCCAGCCATCCCAGTATCCCCAGCCATCCAGGCTGGCTGTCATTCACTTCCAGGGCCACCTGTCCCCTGGGTGGTGGCTCTTTGGCTAAGGGAGAAGGAAGCTAGGTCACATCTCACTCTCATGTGTTGGTGGCACGTTGTGGGGGCAGGCTAGGGACAGGGTGTTCCCAGGACTGGGGCAATCAGGGAATGTGGGGAGTGAAGGATGGGTGTACCAGGGAAAGGGGTAACCCAGGAATGGGGTCCTGGGAGGGATGTCCTGAGGGAATGAGGGTTCAGAGGATGGGGATCCTGAGGAGGGGGACCATGGGGATTGGGGTGCCTAGGAATGGGGGTCTCAATGGGTGGGGGGCCCAGAAATGTGGTTCCCAGGGACTTTGAGTCACAGAATCTAGGTCCTAGGGATGGGGGTGCCAGGTGGGCTGGGGCCTGTGGGAGTTGTGGTCCTGGAGGAATGGAATGGGGACCCATGGGATGGGATGAAGGGAAGGTGGAACCTGGGCCATGGAGACACTGAGGAATGGCAGTCATGGGATGGGGGTCCCAGGGGAGGAGGACCATAAAGAATTGGGGTCCCATGGTTGGGTTCACAGTGGAATGGGGGTCCCAGAGATGAGCAGTGGCTAGGTGGGCACAGGGGTCACAGCTCTTTCCCTGGGTGTCTCAGATTTGGGGGACACACAGGGTCCAGCGCAGGCCCGCGGGGCGCTTGTGGCTGGGGGGGGGGTGGGCAGCAGAGGCTTCCAGAAAGTTCCAGAAGATTCCAGGTCTCTGCTGTGGGTGATGCAGGTGCCCAGCTGTGCCCCCCCCCCCCTCCCCCAATGCTTTCACTTCTTTATTCTTGCAGCAGAAGGAGGAGGCCATTTGTGCTTAGGGTCAGAGGAGCAGGGTGGTTCTGTTCTGAGGGGGGGCACATCCAAGAAGTTCCTTTCTTGTTGGGGTCTCTGTTCTGGGGTGACATGTTCTGGAGGGAACCTGTCCCAGGGTGACACATTCTAGCAGGGTGTGTCACTGTCCCAGGGGTGGGACCTCCTGTGAACCCTTTTCCTGGGTGGGCCCTGCCCACCTCCACTCCCTGGTGGGACATAGTGACCTTGGGGGTGCTGCAACTTGGGATGTGCCCTGTCCCCTTTACAACCACCCTTGACAGCCCCACCCAGTTTGGGAGCCCTCAATTCCCCTTTTAGATTTTTGGGTGCAACCCATCGCCCCCCATCCCACAGCCCTCCAAACCTTTCCATGTGTGAGAAGCCCCACGATGGTGACATGGGGGGGGGGTGTCAGATGGGGAGGGCACAGATCCCCTGAGAGCCTCCAGCAACCACCCCATCCCACAGGGTCTCAGCACTGGGAGCCAGATGAAACACTCATGACCCCATCGAATGTGTCCCCCTCGGTCCACAACCCCAAGGACCATCCTTCTCTCCCCTGCCCAGCACTGGGATGCAAAACTGCAGACTTTTCCCCCTGGAAAAGTGGCTGAGTTGGCCCCAAGATTGCTGCTACAGGGCTGAGATACTGCTGAAGTCTGGAGTTATTTGAGCCTACCCGCTTGTGAGAGTCTGTCCGAATTTTCCCTCATCTGCCTCACAATCGTCATTGGGGGGACCACTGAAGAGAAGACTCCCCCCATCTGGAATCTCTGAAGGAGAAAAGTTGCATGCCACAGGCCCTGAGACCTGAAAGCTCAGTGTTAAGCTATTGTTTTCACAGGTGTGTTTGCTGTATGCTAAGAAGGGGGCACCATGCCCTGTTTGCAACAACAGCAGCTCTGGAAGCTGTCCCACCTCTCATCCTGGCTGGACTTCTCCTGAGTTTCAGGTGGTCTCCCACCGAAGACCCTCACCTATTTTACAACCACTGTGACAGACAGACAGAGATGTGAGAAGCTTTTCCATCAAGGACTGAGACATGAAACTCCTAAAAGGCCCCTCTGCTCCTTCCAAGGACTGGGACTGAAAACCCAAAGCTGGGGGAGGCGTGTGTGGGAGGCAAGCTGACCGAAGCGAGATGTTTGCCTGCAGATTGTGACCACTGGACCATGAACACAATGGCTCTTGCCTGCTGCCTAGCTTGGACTCTGTGTACCCCCCTTTCTATTCTTCCCCCCCGAGGCCTTTGTTTCGGTTGCGAAATTTATTCTCACTTCCCCCAACAAAAAAGAGTATAATTGGGGTGCAATTCAGCCATGCCTTTGAGATCTCCCCAGCGTAACAGGCGGATCCTCAACTGGACTGGAGCAAAGGACCTCGTCTATGTGTTGGTAGCTATATCCCCTTCCTCTCTTTCTCTCTCCTCTCTCTTTCTCTATCTTTTTCTCTCCTTTAATCCCTCTATCGCATTTTTACTGTGGTTATTTCAATAAAACTGCATTTGTTTTGAGTATCAATCCAAACCCCCTTGTACCGTGTTGCTTTTTGCACCCTGAGATCACTTCATCATCTGTTCACAAGGACGGATGCTGACACCCCTGCCTTTCCTGCTCCCCATAATTCCCCCCATAGGATTTCTGTCCTGGGGCTTGAGATGATTTGGATTTCTTGGGTTTTGGGAGAAATCCTGTTCCAGACTTCTCCATTCTTGCTCATCCTCTGCAGGATCTGACCCTGCAAGAGCAGCTTGGGAATGGAGCACCAGGCAGGAAAGGGAGGAAAGCAGGAAACTCCTGCTCCTTGAAGCCAGTGGCCATCCAAGGGTGGGGCCCACCATGCCCCAGCCCCACTGCACAGGGATGACCATTGCCCAGCCCTGCTCTGCCCAGCCCCAGGTGGCAGCCAGCACATGAGGGTCCCCCTGCCCCCTTGGCTTTGATTCTGGCAGCTTTAGAGCTGCTGCAGAGATGAGAATTCTGTGGGTGGAAAAAGGCCTGGCTGTGGTTTGCTCAGCCCTGCAAGAAGCACAAACCCCATGGGGAGCCCAAGCAGTGACTCTGGGAGGGCCTTTGATGGTTTTCAGACCAGGGCTGGCTGGAAACCCCGCCCTGTAGGGGCAGCTGTGAGGGACCAGTCCAGAAATGCAGCAATTTAGTCCCTGTCCCAAAGGGACTGAGACAGCCCCTGCCCTACTGCAAGTGTCACAACAATCTGCTCAAAAACCTGACTGGGTCCTCCTTCTGGAACAAAACCTGCAACCTTCTGGAACCTCATGGAAACAATGTTTGGGTTCTGGCTCAGCTGCCAGACGAGGGAAAAGTGTGGAAATATTGAGCAGTCGCTCTACCCTATGGCCGTGGTCAAGCTTTGGGGAGTGAGTCTGTCTGGATTCCAGGTGTCCCCAAAGCTGCTCCATCCCTGCCCTCCTCACCTGTACAGGGCATAGGGAATAGACAGGGCTCTGCCCCACACCTGCTGCACCCCTTCCAGGGTACCCCTCCACTTCCCGGAGCAGTGGGGGCCTTACCCTGGCAACGCTCGGTCCCCACTCATCGCGACAGTGGCTTTGGACACGCTGCCACAGTCGGTTCGGACACCCTGTGAACGTCCCGGCACTCGCAGTGCGATGGCAGCTGGGCCCCTTCCCTGTGCTCCCGGACCACCATTGCGGTCCCTCCTTTCCGCAGACCCCACCGCAGGGTCTCTGCTCCCCCCTGTCCTGGGGTCTCCCCTCCGCCGTTTCGCTCCCTCCACACTCGGGGCTCCCCAGTGGGGTCCCGGTCCCTCCATCCCGGCCCCTCAGGCCATGCCCCCCGACAGCCCCGGGGCCGGCACCGGCAGAGGCTGCCGAGCCCCTGCAGGGTGAGACGTTCCTGGGGCAGCACCGTCTGAGCGGGGCCTGGCTCCCTCGCCGTCCTTGCCCGCAGCACTCGGGCTCCAGCAGCCCCGGACTGCTCCTTCAGGATGTGGTGATTGCTCTTGGAGCTCTGCCCTTTGTCGGGAATGAGCCCAGGAGCACCTGAATCATCCCCGGGACCTCCGGTGAGTCTGTGCCCGAGCCCTGAGGGGTTTGGGAGCCCGATGGGTGTCACTGCTCTGTCCCAAATTCTGAGTGGAGCAGGAATGACAAGCGGTGCCCCACCATGGTCCAGCCCCGTGGTCCTCTCCTAAACACCCTGCGGAATTCCCAGCACTCCTGCTCCTCCTGCATGGCCAGGTGCTGTTCCCATGAGCCACCTGCTCCAGCCGCTCCCACCTCAGCCGCTGCTCCAGCTCGGCCTTCCTGGCCAGCCAGTGGAGAACAGTGGCCACATGGCACAGGCACAGAATAATCCCCAGCACCAGCAAAAACCTTCCTGGCAGACAAAAAAGCTTCTTGTGGGCACAGCTGGCAGCATCTGACCCCCAAATGGTGTCCAGTGCTGCCTTGTGTTAAAATCCCCAGGAGAGGCAGCAGAGCCGTGTGTTTGTGCACAAGGATGCTTTAGGAGCAGGGCTGAACTTTAGCAACCCCAGCCCTAATTACAATGCCTCCTTAAGGTTCTGCAGCTCCCAGAGCAGCACAGAGACATTGGCCCAAACAGCTTCAGTTTTTCCCCATTTTTCCTTCCCAAGGCACTGCTCCCAGTTCGGGCTGCCCCTGCTGCAGAGCCCTCGGGGCTGTGGCTCTGCTTTACTCCTCCTCCCCCTGTGGCTTCTGTGTCCAGACCAGCAGTGTCCCAGCAAGAGCAGGAATTCCAAATGTGCTCTGGAGCCCTCTGAGGAGCCCTGGCAGAGTCAGCACAGAGCACCAGTTTTCCTCAACATGCCTGGGCAATTAAACAATCCCAGAGCTGCAGTGCCAGAGCTGAAGGAGGAAAAGGGAATAAAAAGCTGAGGGTTTGCAGGAATTGTGGTGTAAAGCCACCAGAGGCTCTGCCGTGAACCCGAGACCTGCCTGGATTAAGAAGCTGCCTTCCTTTCATTCGGGATCATAGACAGTGGTTGCAGTTGTTGTGCAGGGTGTGTGCCTGGCCCCGGGACACTGCTACGCTGCCAGTGGGCACTGGGATCCAACCTGCTGCCTTGGTGGCTTCTGCCCGCTGCTGGTGGTGGTGCCGGGACCGATTGGTTCCCCTTGAGTTTGCAAAAGGAGCAATTTCCCCTCCTCCCTCCCATGCGAGGCCGCCATGGCCCCTGAGGGGATGGAGCTGGGGCGGGGCGCCCCCTGCTGGCCGGGAGTGCTTCCTGCAGCGCCCCCTGCTGGCTGCAGTTGTAACTGCGCCAAAGGTGAACAAAGAGCACTGAGAAAAAGGAAATGTTCTGGTTTTGTATTGTTTATTCTATTCTTTTTTTAATAAATTTCCTCATAAAGAATGTTTATTTCTTTTTCCTACACTTTTGCATGGATGCACCATCATTTTTGAAATAAAAATGCTGTTAGAGATTGGTCTTCTTATTGTAGCAAACTTTCCACTTTCCTTGGCAGATATTTCTCCTATACCAAGATGCTTAAAAATGCCTGGATTTCAGCATGTATAGGACAGACACTCCCAGAGGACACATGCTCAGGGACTTGGCCACCTCATGCTCTTTCTTTTAAGCCAGTTGGGCCACCAATGGCCCTCTACTCAGCTGGCATTTCTGGTCACCCAGCAACTCAGGAGCTGGCTTTGGCAGGGCATCACACTGTCCCCAGTGTACAAGGGCTGACAGAATGAGGGACAGACGGGACCCTGTCTCAGCAAAAGCAAGGCCTGACCCACCCCTGCCACTCACAGCTGTTTCAAAATGTCTCCAGACATCAAACTTTTCCTGTTGCTGACTCCCCCACCCTATGCCATGGCCTGATCCTGACTGCCCTGGAAAAGGGGAAGCTCTGGAACCCCCACAGGGCCTTTGGACATCATTGTGTGGGCAACAGGGCAGAGGAGGGGTTCGGGACAGGGGACACAAGAATCCAGAGCCTCTTGAAGACCGCTTTGGCCATCAGAACAAGGAATGTCCAGGGCCCTGTCCTCGACAAACAAACCCTGGAAACTCTCCCCAGCAGGTTTCCGCCACCCTCCTAGGATTCCTCCTTCCAACCCTTGGGACTCTGAACCTTGTTGCTGTAGCTGTTGGTTTTATTCTCTCTGGTTGCTGTTTCAGGAAATTGTTCTTCTCTCAGCCCTTTGGGATCTTTGTGCCTCCATAGGGAGGGAGAGGGGCAGTTTTTAGTGGCAACACACACACGAGTGGGTGCCCATGGGTGGGGACCCCCAGTGCCCCCCAGTTCCCCCCAGTGTCGCAGCACATTCCCGTAGATGTCACCAGGTTCCCATGGTCGCCTGTGGGATCCCCACAGCTCCACTTAGGTCTCCTGGGGATTCTGGGAGACAGTGACATTGGGGGGCCCTGCAAAAAACACCAGTTATAGGGACCAAGGTGGGGATTGACACATGTGAGTGACGTGTCACTGTCACCCCCCTCACTGTACTCACGCCATGCCTGTTTGCTGCTCACAACGTGAGTGTATGGAACCTTCCCCTCCTTGGGGGGTGCCGTTGGATCTGGGGGAGCCCTGTGGGGATAAAGACAATGTGTGGAAGGGGCTGGAGAGTTGTGGGGTGGGGTAATAGGGGACGCATGGCTGGAGAGCCCCACTCACCTTTCTTGTTGCTTCCTGGCAGCTGCAAATAAATAAGGGGAGGGGTGACTGTGGGGTCCCATGGCCCTGACCCCTCTTAAGAACCCTGTATTCCCCCTGGGACCCTCATTTTCTCTCAGGATCCCCGAGCATCCCTGAAGCCCCTTAGAATTCATGAACCTCTCCAGTTCCCCCAGGCCGATTTAGCCTCAAGAACCCAAAGCCCAACAGGAACAGAGACCCTCCAAAAACCCCCAGGGCCCCTGAAAGAAACCCTAGCATCCCTGCAGGACACTCCAGCACCTCCCCAAACCCTGTAGGATCCCTGGGCAAGGTCACAAGTCTGGGGCTGTGGGTGCTGCCCTATTGCTCCCCAACTCTGGGGGCCTCTACAGCTCCCTGGGACCCCCGTCCCCCTATTGTCACCCACCCACATGGTGCCACCAGTACCAAGCCACAGTGACACCCACGAGCAGAAGCAGGAACAGAAGGGCCCCACCGACCCCTGCAGCCACTGCAAGAAACAGAGGGAGACACATCAGGATCACCCATCACCCCAGGGGTACTGAACTCCCTGGTGACCCTGTGTGACCCCACCTGTGTCCCTGTGTCCCCATGTTGTCACCATCAGGGCTGCTGTCACCATCAGCTAGCTGTTGCCAGCTCAGGGCTGAGTGCCTGGAGCATGCGGTGCCCGTCCTGTCTCAGCTGGTTGGTGGCCATGCACTGGTAGGTGCCCGAATGTCCCACATCGATGGCCCTGGGCTCCAGGAGGGGACCCTGTGCCACCTCCTGCCCATTGTGCAGCCAGGTGAAGGTGACAGGGGCTGTGCCTACCTGCACCGAGCAGCGCAGGGTCACGGGGTCACCTGCATGCACCTGATGTGCCAGGGGACTGGGGGTGATGGTGGCATTGGCCACGGGCTCTGCAGGGACACAGACAGGGCTGAGGGCACAGGGAGGGGCTGGCAGCCTGTGTGGGGGGATAGGGACAGGAGGGGATGAGTGTGATAGGGCGTATTGGGGACAAGGTTAGGCCATGGATGTGTGAGGAGACAAGGGGAGTGGTGGAAGGACCCAAGAAAAGTGTCTGGGAGACATGGAGGTGCCAAGGCAGGGGACCCTGAGGAGCCTGTGGGGACTCCCCGTGCCCATCCCTGCACTCACTGCGCACCGTGATGGGGAGCTGGGCACTGCTCTTCTGCACCACCCCCCGCTCAGAGCGCACCTGGCAGCTTAATTCCACGAGTGGGAGACCCCCCATGGCGAGCACCAGCAGCTGCGGGGACCCCTGAGGGCCCCCCACCTGCCCATCCCGGTAGAACACGTGCAGGAGGGAGGCTTGGGGCCGAAGTGGGCTGGGGGTGCTGAGGCAGTTGAGAGTCAGGGGGAGGTGAAGGATGGCTCAGGGGGACCCTCCAGCACCTGCACAGGGAGGAGCTCAGGGCAGGAGATTGGAGGCAGTGGGGACAGCGACCCCAAGTCCTTGGGGAGGGGCTGTGGGGGTGTTGGGGTGGAAGCTGTGGGGTTCTCACCATGCACTGTCACTGTCACTGGCGCAGACACCACCCACTGCCTGTCTTTCAGCCAGCCCCTGCAGCGGTAGTGCCCACCGTGCTGCAGCTTCAGAGGGAACAGGATCAGCTCTGTCCCATTTCGGAGCTCCACCAGCTGCTTCTCCTCATGGTAGAAGGACACCCAGGTGATCAGTTTGTTCCACCAGCCCTGGCAGCACAGTGTCATGGTGTCCCCCTCCAGCAGTGGCCATGCCGGCACCTGCAGCACCAACCAGTCTGGGGAACAAGTGGGTCCTGTAGCATCAGGAGGGCTTGGAGGGTCCTGAAGGCACCACGCAATAGGGACCCCCCTAGTGGGTCACGGCCAGCACACTGGGGGTCCCCAATTCCAATACAGGCGCCCTTCCACACTGGCATGCTTTGGGATGTCCCCATATGCAGGGGATGGGCTCTGGTCACACAGGAGATGACCCATGGAGCGCAGCCCACCCAGAGCCCTTGGGGTCCCTGCAGGTGTCAGGCTGGGGACACTCAACCTCCCACACCATCTAAGACTCTCACGGGGGGGCTGAGACCACTGCCAGTTCTGTCACATGTGTAGGTGCCATTCTCAGTGACAGTGATCATGTCCGTACTGCCCCCAGCGCTGCCCATCCTTGTACCAGGTGGTGGCACTGGTGGTCCCTGAGCCCTGGCAGGTCAGTGTCACTCGGTCCCACAGAACCGCAGGCATCCAGAAGGGCTCCACAACAATCCAGGTGGTCTGGGTGCCTGCAGGTGACAGGGGACACCAGCCTGCCAGGACCAGCGTGGGGCTGGTGACATCAGGGTTGGGCCATGGCATCCCCTGAGGACTCACCAGCGAAGCTGAGGGTCTGGGCTGGAAGGGAGAAGGGGCAAGGCTCAGTGGGAGTGGCTCTCTAGGTACAGCAGCACCAGAGCTCGGGTTTTGGATCATCCCCAGATTTCTCCTGTGGGGAAACCAGAGTGGCACAGACCTCTTAAGAACTGGGGCTACAGGGCCACCTTAGGCTGAGGCAGGACACAGGGACACTGTGGAAACCATGGGAATGGCGATGCCAAGACCATCCCATGCCAGCAGAGGTCACCCCCACCCGTCCCACGGTCTCTGTACCCAGGGCCCATCTGCATGGTGCTTTTCCCTTAATTCCTGTCCTGGATCCCCTGGCACCCTGTCCATGTCCTCACAACTTCACCAGTCTGTAGCAGGTAGGGCCAGGCGTTCGGAAGATCTCGTGATGTTACGGGAAGACAGGGCCCCTGCTCCCTTAGATAAGAAAAATAACATAGGAATGCAGCTCCCTAAACCAGATGCCAGTAACTTTCCATTTGCCCAGTAACTTTCCATCCCTTTGATGCCGAATTTTGCCCCAAAAGGCGAGAATAACTGCCTAAGAGACTCAGGTAAGTCAGCATAGACAGGAGGTATTTTATTACGACTCGTCGGAGAAATCACAAAAGGGATTTCTAGCTATCTCATGACAGAAGCAAGCTTTTATACAGTCTTGGGTGCAGGGTTACATCATATTCATAAGAGGCGTGGTGTGGGCGGAGTGTGGGCAGAGACATCTATTTTGAGGATTATTCTTGGTGGTCCTTCCGGTGCCTTCATCGTGGGCAAGGGTCTTCTGATGAGTCTTCCTCTTTAAACTTTTGAACTCCTATCCTAATATGGTCAATTCCCGGTGTACTTGGCTTGGTTCCCATGGCTTGGCATGGCTCTTAGGGTCAGTTTGACATTGGCACGGCTCTTAGGGTCAATTTGACATTATTAGCTCTGATCATGCTTAGCTCGACAATTCCCTTATCCCGATCTCTCTTTATTGTTTGCCCTGCTTACCAAACTTCAAACAGAAGGATCCACCAGGATTGCTTCTGGATTAATGAATAACCTATCATAAAGCATTATCAATAATTCCAGGATTGCTTCCGGATTGATGAATAACCTACCATACAGCATCATAAGCAATTCCTGAGTGTGGATGGGGGCGAATCCCCTTGTACCTAACATGAGACCACCCGCCGGTGATATGGGATATGGCTCTAGTGTTAGGGGTCGCGTGAGTAGCTAATGGGATGGGAATGGGATAGGACTGCTCAGGGTTGATTTTCAGTCTGTGGCTCTGCCTAAGCATTTTGATAACAAAATTATGTTCTTGTGCAGTAGTAAAATGCTGATCGGATGGGCAGTTTGGGGCTTCACCTTACTAACCATAGATGGTAATGACAGACCCTCGCCTGACGTAGAAGCCCCTTAGACTATAAAACCCCACGAGAAGAGAGAATAAAGGCCTTTGATCCTCCACCATATTGGTGTTAGCGTGTGTCTTAGGCCCTAGCGACCCTGGGGAAGGGGTCGCCGTGCTGTCTCCTGAAACCAGGCCGCCTGTCTTGTATCAGAAGGCAACATCTGGTGCCGAAAACCCGGGAAGCTGATCAGCGCCCGGGGAACGGGCACTCGCCTGGACGGGACACAGCGGCTGTAGCGGCGGGCCCGACTACAGCGGGGGAGACGCCCCCAGACCAGCAAGGACCATGGAATCCATTGCGAAGGTCGTAACAGATATGCATGCACATTTTGGGATAGAATGTAAAATAAAGGATTTATCTCTCGCATTGCCGAGACTCATTAAGCTTGGGGCTATAGAAAGCCCCACGGATATCCTGCATCTGTGGGTGTGGGACGATTGCACTAAGGTCCTAGCCGAAGACACTATGTTGTCCGGCTCAGGGAAAGCCCTAAAATCCTGGGGCAAAGTTATCCAGGCTTTACAGAAAGCTCGACAAGAGCAGGAAACCTGGAAAGCCGCACAAACCTGCTTGCTGGCCCCCTCGCAGCCCGGGGTAGGTGCGGCGACACAGACTGCGGAGATTCTTGACCCAGGCGGTCTCGCGGGGAAGGCGCGGTTGGCGGAAACCCCCCAGAGAGCGGACTCGCCATCGTGGGGGGAGGACACGCACGGGCGTTCTGGCGGGGGTTGGCGGAGGAGGCACGGAACGCGGCCGAACCCGCCGGGAGCGGCGGGGACTCCCCGCCGCCGTATGGGTTTGAAAATGGCGCCGAAGCACATGGTGAGGGCGGAAGTAAGAAGGCGGGGGGCGGAAACGCAGTCAGCACGCCCCAGAATGCATGTGCGGGAGAGCGGGGAGAAGGGGCGGCCCCCGCAGTACAGAGTAAGACCAATCAAAGCGCTCTATTCAAATTAAGTCCTTATAGGGCAAGAACCTCCCCCAGCAGGAGGGGGGGGACCCCAGGGGGAGGGAACGGCCCGACCCCCGCAGGAGGGGGCGGGGTCGGAGCCCGGGAAAAAGGCAGAGCAGCCCGGAAGTGCTAACTCACTCTGCTTCCGCAGAGTCTGACTCTGACTCGATCTGGGACGAGAGGGAGTCAGGGAGTTTGGATTCGGATTCTAGCTTTAACAGAGGGAGATCAGAGGCATACAAGGTTTCTAGTCACAGGGCTCCTGCGTGGCTGAAGGGGTCATCAGAGAAAGACCGGGCTCTGCTTACGGATTGGCGGAAAATAAAGATGTTTTGCACGGAGTGGAGCCCATCTGCCAACTTAGTGCTCCCAGTCCGCGTGAGGGGAACAGGCGATAATCAACAGAGGACTTACTCCCCTGTAAACCCAAAGGAAATCCAAGCAATAATCAAAGCGATTGCAGACAAGGGAATTAATTCTGCCATGGCTACCACACTCATTGATGGCATTTTGGGAGGGGATGATATGTTGCCTTTTGATATTAAACAGACATGTAGAATTATTTTTGATGGCGCGGGGATGATAGTTTTTAAACAGGAGTGGGAAGATCAATGCACAAAGGAGCTAGCCCAGGTAACAGGACCTGACCATCCACTGCATGGCTCCAGCATACCGAGGCTAATGGGCAGAGACCCCACTATGATCACCCCCCAGGCACAGGCAGAGGGCTTGCAGGCCCATGAGGTTATGACAACCACCCGTGCTGCCCGGAAGCTATCCGTGCGGCTGCTAAAGTAGTAGCCAGTCCATCCCCAAGGTCAACCATTAAACAGAGTGAGAGCTTCACTCAGTTTGTGGACAGACTTCAGGCAGCATTGGATTCCTCCTCGTTGCCATCAGAGGCTAAGGGTCCCGTGCTGGCAGACTGCCTGCACCAGCCGTGTAACTCAGCCACCAAGGACATTTTAAGGTCACTGCTGCCTGAGTCTAATACAGCAACCATGATCAGGCATGTTACAAAGGAAGAGCATCTGGCTCCCATCCAAGCAGCAGTTCACACTGCAATAACCAGTGTGATGGCATGCCTTAAGTGTGGCCAGGCAGGCCACCTGGCAGTAAACTGCCCCCAGCCAAGGCGCCTATCAGCAGCTGCTCCGCCACGCCAAGGGGGATTTAGGGGACCGTGCTGGGCATGTGGAAAGAAGGGACACTTGGTTAAGGAATGCAGATCCAGGCTTCAGAAAAACAGGAGGGGGAGGGGGCAGCCGGGCCGTGTTCAGCCCCCTCCCACCTGGAATATGCAGCGGCCCAGCTACAGCAACCCCCAGTGGGGCAGGGGACCGTCATATCCTATCCCCCCACAGGGAGTAGCCAATTTTGCATCCCTGCCTACGGTGCAATGGCAAAGCTATGCAACACCCTCAGCACCCTCGCACCCCCCACTGCCACAAGCTGCACCGGTGGTACAGGGCCAGCAGGAAACGCCCCAGAGCGGGATCCCTGGGTGGCCCTGGCCATGAAAATAGGGAGGGAACCCTTGATGGTGTGGGGGACATGTCGGCTTTATGGCAATCAGGATTCCCATGTCATAGGGTTACAGTTCTGGGCGGACATGGCTTTGGACTGCACGATTATTCCCCAGGCACATTGGCCCGGACATTGGCAATTCAAAGAAGTCCTTCCAGTGAACGGAGTGGGAGGGCAGTCTCGGGCATGGAAAAGCACCCAGCTGGTGGCTATAACACTTCACACGAAAAAGGGACCAGAACAGACAGTCGCGATCCACCCATACATACTGCAAAATTCTCCACCCTTGTTAGGAAGGGACGTTCTTTCCATGCTAGGATTCTGGATTACAAATTTATCCTAAGGGCCACTGCCATACACCCTCCGCTGCCAATCAAATTGACCTGGAAATCATCAGACCCCGTATGGGTCGAGCAGTGGCCCCTGACAGAGCCTCGAGCGGCAGCCTTGCTGGAACTGGTCGACCGCGAACTGCAAAAGGGTCACATAGAACCCTCCATCAGCCTATGGAACAGCCCTGTATTCGTGATCCCCAAAAGGTCCGGAGAAGGCTATCGTCGCATCCATGAACTGAGAGAGGTGAACAAGGCAATCCAACCCATGGGTCCAGTCCAGACACTGCTACCCACGAACTCAGCCATCCCTGCAGGGCAGCCGTGCGCAGTGCTGGACATCAAGGACTGTTTCTTCTCAATACCCCTGCACCCTGAGGACAGAGAACGATTTGCCTTTTCCGTGGCATTCCGAAATGGCAAACGGCCTAACCTCCGCTTCCAATGGCCAGTACTCCCACAAGGACTTGTAAACAGCCCTGTCATATGCCAAATCACCGTGGACAAAGCACTGATGCCAATTCAACACTCCCATCCCACCGCGACCATCATTCAGTACATGGACGACATCCTGGTAGCAGCTCCATCGGCAAGCGAAGTAGATCACCTGGTATCCACAATCACGGAAACCCTTCAGGCCAATGGCTTCGAGATCGCAAGCACAAAGATCAAGAGAGGACCCTGCGTGACCTTCCGGGGAGTGGGGATCACAAGCTCCTACATGACACCCCCCGAGGCAAAAGTCAGTCGAGACGTCAAAACACTACACGACGTGCAACGCCTGGTGGGATCACTGCAGTGGCTTCGCAACATTGTTCTGATCCCTCCTGAGGTCATGGACCCTCTATATGACCTCCTGAAAGGAAAGCACCCCTGGGAACTCAAGGAGCTGATGCCGCAAGCAACAAGCTCCCTTGACTTCATCGAAAGCCAGATGTCCATGGGCACACTTGCCAGGTGGAACCCAGCCATGCCACTGGACTGATACGTTCACTTTACACCAAGGGGGGAGGGGGAGTACTGGCTCAAGGACCTTCTGAAAAGGCCCAACCGATTCAATGGGTGGTTCTCGGAAGACCTGCTTGTGCTTTCTCCCCGGGAATCAAATGCATCTCTAACCTCATCATGAAAGGCAGGAAACTTGCTTTGAAACACCTTGGGACTGAGCCGACAAGCATCCACCTTCCGTTTCGCAAGCAACCGACTACAGAGTCAGCCACAATATTAGAGTACCTAGCCCTTGCTCTCACCGGCTTCGGAGGAGAAATCTCCTACTCCTCCAAACCACCCTGGACTAAGCTGCTGACCATTGTCGACATGGACATACCGCCAAAGGTCATAGACCGACCGCAGCCAGGACCAACGGTCTTCACAGACGCTTCCTCGATGACTTCAACCGCAGCAGCAGTGTGGCAGGCAGGAGAGCAATGGCATTGCGTCAAAGCATGTGACCCCACACTGTCAGTGCAACAGCTGGAGGCGACAGCAGTAGTCTTGGCGTGCGGACTCTTCCAAGAGGAACACCTTAACATAGTAACGGACTCTATATTCGTGGCAAGGCTTTGCCTAGCCATGGCAGGACCAGGAGTGTCTACATCAGCAGCAGCCCTATTGCTGGAAGAAGCACTCTCCTCGCGACAGGGCACCATGTCAGTCATTCACATTAACAGCCACGACCCAGTCAAAGGTTACTTCCAGATCGGCAACGACAAAGCGGACACCACAGCAAAAGGTGTATGGACGTTGCAGGAAGCTCGTCAGCTGCACGAGTCGCTCCACATCGGAGTCAATGCACTGACAAAGAGATGTGGGATCCCGACCGCAGACGCAAAACACGTGGTAGCCACTTGTCCTCATTGCCAGAAGTCACCCCTATGGACCTATGGGGTCAACCCGAGAGGTCTCAAGCCTTCAGAGATCTGGCAATCAGACTTCACCTGGTGTGAACTACTGAAGCCCTGAGCATGGCTTGCAGTGACAGTGGACACTTATAGTGGAACGATCATAGCCACACAGCACCCCAAAACAAACTCCAAGGCCACAATTCAGCACTGGCTGACAGCCATGGCTTGGCTTGGTATTCCCAAGCAGATCAAAATGGACAACGGGTCCAATTTCACCTCCAGATCAGTACAGGAATTCGCCTCAAAATGGGGCATCACATTAGTGCAAGGTATCCCATATAACAGTACCGGGCAGGCCATAGTAGAGAGAGCAAATCAGACCCTGAAAACCAAGCTAGAAGTATTGGCAAAAGCAGAGGGCTTTTCCAATACCATTCCCCCGGGAGATCAAGCGCGTATGCTGGCAACTGCTTTGCTAGCACTGAATCAGTTCCCTAGGGGAGATGAAACAAACAGTCCCGTTCAAAAGCACTGGGCCACCCGAGCGCTAGAGGAGGGCCCGCAGGTGGTAATTAGAAACGAGCTGGGCGAATGGGAATGGGGCTGGAGGCTGATGCTCACGGGGAGAGGGTATGCAGCTGTCAAAAAGGACGGCAAAGTCAGGTGGTGTCCACTTAAGTCAATTAAGCCCGACCTTCATAATAAGCAGGATGAGACTGACGAGAATTGCGAGTTTCTGTTTACAGGACATGCTCATAGAACGTCCTCGTGATGCGTACATGCCCATCCCAGAGGAAAGTGACAGACCACCAAGCCACCTGGCAGCGCCCAAGAGACCCACATGGGTGAGACCCAAGCATCAACAGTGTTTCTGTGTGATTTTGCTGTTGAGGCTTGTTGCCAGAGGACAAGCCAGCCCAGATCACTACCCCCACCGGCCTTTCAGGTGGGTCATACCTCACCTTAGTAGTGACAAGGTGCTCAGGGAAACCGCCACACCAAACGCCCCATCCTTCGTGCTCCGCATTACCGACCTGTTCCCAGGACAACCAAAGGTAGACCCCAATTCCCCACACGCCACACACATGTACCTATCCTACTGGTGCCCAGCCTCAAACCCAGGAAAAAGCTACTGCAATCAACCAGGGTGGGGATATTGTGGGCACTGGGGCTGCGAAACCATTGTTACAGATGCCAGACCGTCGGGGCCTGGGTGGGATCCACAAGAGCCCGACAAATTCTTACAGTTCATCTGGGCACCCAGCGGCTGCAAAACACCCGTCTTCCTCCAGAGAAGCTTTTATCACAATCACCATAAAATCCCAAAAATTCGGAAATGCACTAGCTATAACATGACAGTCTTGCAGCCACATCACCCCAGTTGGGCCATAGGCCGAACGTGGACAGTAGTCCTTCAAGGATCAAAAGAAAGAGTAAATGTGCGAATTATCAGGCTCCAACCGTCGGCGCCCCGAGCGGTCGGACCAAACAAAGTGATTAAAAGCGTGCCGAAAGGGAAAAACGCAACCTACCCTAAAACCTTACCCACAGGGGTCAGCAAAGTCCCAACCGGCCATGCGGAAGTCTTTCAGACAGACCGCGCAGCCAGCTCGGACTCAGACCAAATCCTTCGTGTGTTAGAAGCTACCTTTATATCCCTAAATGAATCCAACCCTAACCTAACCGAATCCTGCTGGCTTTGCTACGATGTCAAAGCCCCCTTTTATGAAGGAATCGCTTTAAACACTCCCTTCAGTTACTCCACGGCCGATGTCCCTCACCACTGCAGATGGGAAACCCCTCGGAAAGGAATCACCCTGAGTCAAGTCACAGGCCAGGGCAGATGCTTTGGCAATGCAACCCTAGCTAGGCGGAGAGGCAACGTCTGCACCAAAGTTGTCAAGCCTAACAGGAAAAACAATAAATGGGTAGTCCCATCCGCACCTGGGATGTGGGTTTGCCAGCGATCTGGAGTGAGTCCCTGTGTGTCCCTTGCCAAATTTGATGACTCTAACGACTTTTGTGTCCAAGTTCTGATTCCTAGGGTCCTGTACCACTCAGACGAAGAAGTGTACCACCTTTTTGAGGAACCCAGCCGGCTCCACAAAAGAGAAATAATAACAGGTGTAACTATCGCGATGTTGCTCAGTTTAGGAGCAGCAGGAACGGCAACGGGTGTCTCAGCCCTAGCGACCCAGCACCAAGGACTGTCCCAGCTGCAAATGACCATCGATGAGGACCTGCAAAGGATCGAGAAATCCATTTCCTTCCTGGAGAAGTCAGTCTCCTCTCTCTCGGAAGTGGTCTTGCAAAACAGGCGAGGTCTGGATCTCCTGTTCATGCAGCAAGGAGGCCTGTGTGCCGCCTTGAGAGAGGAGTGCTGCTTCTATGCAGACCACACAGGAGTCGTAAGAGACTCCATGGCGGAACTCCAAAACAGACTGGCTCAGAGGCAGAAGGACAGGGAAGCCCAACAGGGCTGGTTCGAGTCCTGGTTCAATCAATCACCATGGCTAACCACTCTGATTTCTACCCTAATAGGTCCATTGGCATTGCTGCTTCTAGCAGTTACCTTCGGACCTTGCCTGTTGAACAAGTTGGTCTCATTCGTTCAGTCCCGCCTGGAATGGGCCAACATCCTGTTCATCGGCCGGCAAATCCAACCAGGGAACACTGCCAGCCACAAGTCCTAAACTTGACTGGCGAAAACTTACTCAGATTTACCAAACTCCCTTTTCCTTATCGAACTACAACCTTATACCTCATTTCAGTATATGACTACCTCATTCATTTGTGAAAAAGGGGGGGGAGATGTAGCAGATAGGGCCTGGCGTTCGGAAGATCTCGTGATGTTACGGGAAGACAGGGCCCCTGTTCCCTTAGATAAGAAAATTAACATAGGAATGCAGCCCCCTAAACCAGATGCCAGTAACTTTCCATTTGCCCAGTAACTTTCCATCCCTTACTAACCATAGATGGTAAAGACAGACCCTCGCCTGACGTAGAAGCCCCTTAGACTATAAAACCCCACGAGAAGAGAGAATAAAGGCCTTTGATCCTCCACCACGTTGGTGTTAGCGTGTTTCTTAGGCCCGAGCGACCCTGGGGAAGGGGGTCGCCGTGCTGTCTCCTAAAACCAGGCCGCCTGCCTTGTATCAGAAGGCAACACCAGTCACATGATGCCTCCCTAAATTCCATCCCCCTGTTATTGTCTCCATGTTCCTTAACCCCCTCTCCTGTCCCCAAAGCCACTCCACGACCCTGGTCACCTCATGCATTGACTCTCCTGGCACTGGGGACCTCAGGGGACCCTGCAGCCCCCCTGTGTGCCCCCCCACCCCTTGCATCCACTGGTCTCTGCCTCACTAGTGCCCATCCCTGGGGTGTCAGGCCCGTGCCCAGGGCACTCACCCCACAGGAGCAGTACCACCTTCCCGGCCATCCTGGTGTCTCCAGCCTTGTGCACTGGCTGTCACTAACTGCTGTGGCCACCACTCCCCGGCTGGCAGCTCTTCAGGTGAAGGGGAAGGAAGCGAGGTCACGTCTGTCCCCATGTGTAGGTGGCACTTGGTGGGGGCAGGGTGGGAAGAGATGGCAGCAGGGTGGGGACAGGATGGGGGCAGGTTGGGGAACTTGTGAGACATGGGGGTGATGGTGGGACATGGTGGGGACATGGTGTTGCCAGAATTTGGAGGCTGAGGCTGTGTAGGGAGCCAGGGATGGGTGTCCAGGGGAATGGGGTGCCCAGGGATGGGGTCCCAGGGGAATGGGGGTTCCAAGGGTTAGGTAGACTCAGACTCAGGAATGAGGGTCTATGAACATCGTGGCCTCCAGGGATTTCTGATCATGGGATGGTGGCCAAGGATGTGGGTGCCAGGGTTAAAGGGGGCCCTGTGAGAATGGGGGCCCTGTGAGATTGGGGGTCCTGGGAGAATCAATGTCCCCAAGGGAAGGGGTGTCCCCGGATCTGGAATTACCAGGATGGGATCCCATGGAAATTGGGGCCCCAAGTGTTGGGTGGACTCAGACTCAGGAATGAGGGTCCAAGAACAATTTGGCCTCCAGTGATCAAGGGGTGGTGGCCAAGGGATGAAGGTGTCAGGGGAAAGGAGGGCTCTGTGAGAATGGGGATAGCTCTAACTCTGTCCCTCCCCTGCTCTTGACTTTTACCTCTCTTTATTTCTCTATTTACATTATTTTCCTCACTTTTGTGCCAGGTTCCGTCAGCCCCAGTTCCTGGCTCAGCAATCCTGGGGAGCACCTGAACAGGGAACAGGTTGGGGGGACACAGGGGAGGGGAAAAATAGGGTGTGAGGGGTGCAGGGAAGGATGGGGAGGCTTTGGGTGATGTCTGCATGTGCTCCCTCAACACTTTCATTTTCCTGTTCCTGGATAAGCAGGAAGAGGCCATTTGTGCTGAGAGTCAGATGGGAAAGGAGGGGGTTCTGTCCTGGGGGGGCACATCCAGGGGTGTCTTGTCCAGGGAGGATCTTGTTCTGGGGGTGACCTGAAGGAAACCAGTCCAGGGGTGGCACATCCTGGGGACCCCTGTCAAGGCAAGTGTGGGGTCCAGCCATGGCCCAGCCCCACTGCACAGGGATGGCCATTGTCCAGCCCTGCTCTGCCGAGCCCCAGGTGGCAGCCAGCACATGAGGGTCCCCCCTGCCCCCTTGACTTTGATTCTGGCAGCTTTAGAGCTGCTGCAGAGGTGAGAATTCTGTGGGTGGAAAAAGTTCTTGGGTTTTGTTCTTCTTGTGGTTTTCTCAGCCCTGCAAGAAGCACAAAAGCAGAGTGACCCAAGCAGTGGCTCTGTGAGGGCCTTTGATGGTTTTCAGAGCTAGGCTGGCTAGAAATCTGCCCTGCAGGGGCAGCTGGGAGGGAACCAGACCGGAAATGCAGCAATTTATCAATTTGTCCCTGTCCCCAGGGTACAGAGAGAGCCCCAGGTCTACTGGAAAGAAAACAACAATCTGCTCCTTAACCTGACAGGGATCTGGCTCCTTCCCAAGCTTAATTGACAGAGCTGGACAAACAAAAAACATTTCTCCCAGTTTAATCAAAGAGCTGTATTTTTGGTCCAGTAAGAGGGACAAGGGTCCTATGCCCCCTGGCTCTGTGGAAGGGAATGGGGAGCCATTGGGGATACTGGGAGCACTGGGAGCACTGGAACGGGGAGCTCTGAGCAGCCCCACATGGGACCCCCACTCGTGGCCACCCCACAGACACGGTGAGCACCCATGGGAGCTTGGGGGCACAGATGGTGGGTGCCCTCAGGGAGGGACCCCCAGTGCCCCCAGTGTCACAGCATGTCATCATAGTCAAAGGGGTCCACTGTCTCTTGTTGGGTCCTGACAGCTTCGTGTTGGTCACTTGTGCATCCCGAGGTGGGGCAGGGCTGGGGGACACCCGTGGGGGCCCTGTCAGAGACCCTGGTTGTGGGGACCTGGGTGGGGGTGACACCCACGGGTGACATGTCCCTGTTACCCTCTGTACTCACTGTCTGCCCATTCGGTGCCCACAATGTGGGGGGTCCAGCACTGCCCCTTCCTCCCAGGAGATCCTGTGGGGATGGGGGGGGGGAGGGCTCTGCGTCATGTCTGGGGAGGGGTAAAGGGGAGTCCCAGCCAGAGCCCTGCACTCACCTGTCCTGGAGCTTCCTGGCAGCTGCAAGGAAAAGGGGAGGGGGTGACCAATTCTGGGGACCTCAGGACCCCAGAACTTTCCTTGGACCTCAGCAGCTCCAACCACCCACAGGATCCCCAAATCCCCACAGCAGCCCCAAATTCCAATGGACCCCTGATTCCCCCAGGACACTCTGATCACCCCTGAACCTCCCAGAACTTCTGCACCACCGCAGTGCCCTCAGTCCCCCTGGTGACCCCAACTCTCTGAGCCCCCTGAACCCCAATCATGGCAGAGAGGGGGACCCCCAAATGCCCACAGGACCCACAAAGATCCTCCAACATCCCAGCACAGCCCTCTAGGACTTCTCCAAACTCTCCAGGACCTCCCAGTGCCACCACAATGTTCCTCAAAGCCCACCCCGAAAAGGCCCTGGAGCCCAACAAAGACTCCAAATTCCCCCCAATTCCCCCAGGACCCCCAGCCAAGGACACTGTGGGCTCAGTGTCCCCCAGTTAAGGGGTCCTGGGTGCTGCTGATCTCTGCCCCCGCTCTGGGGGCTCCCCCTCAATCCAGGACCCCAATCCCCCCCCATTGTCACCCACCATGGTGGTGCCAGCAGTGACAGCCCCTGATGACAGCTAGGAGCAGGAGCAGGAACAGGAGGGTCCTGCCGACATTCACAGCCACTGCTGGGGACAGAGGGGACATACTGGGGTCACCCTGAACCCCGAGGTTCTGAACACCCCAGTGACCCCGTGTGATCCCACCTGTGACCCAGGTGTCACCTCCAGTGCCAGCTCTGGGCTTAGAGCCTGGTGTCCTCCTGTCCCAGCTGGTTGGTGGCCACGCACTGGTAGGTGCCCGAATGTCCCACATCGATGTCCCTGAGCTCCTGCCCATTGTGCAGCCAGCTGAAGGTGACGGGGCCTGAGCCCACTTGCACTGAGCAGCACAGGGTCACGTTGTCACCTGCCTGTACTTGATGTGATGGGGGACTGGGGGTGATGGTGGCATTGGCCGTAGGTGCTGTGGGGACAGAGACACAGGGAGGCCACAGCTGGTGTGGGGAAATAGGGACCAGGGGGATGTGTGTGATGGGGGACTTTGTGGATAGGGTCACAACACAGAGGGGTGAGGGGACTGAGGGCGGAGGCGAAGGGACACAATAAAGGTGTCAGGAGGACATAGACATACCCAGGAAGGGGACCCGGGGGGGTCTCTGTGGGCTCCCCGTGCCCATCCCAGCACTCACTGTGCACCGTGACACGGAGCCGGGCGCTGCTCTTCCACACAGTCCCACCTCGGAGTGCACCTGGCAGCTGTAATTCCCCGAGTGGGAGACCCCCATGGCGGGCACCAGCAGCTACGGGGACCCCTGCGGGCCACCCACCACCTGCCCGTCCTGGTAGAACACGTGCAGGAGGGGCTTGGGGCCGCAGGGGGCTGGGGGTGCTGAGGCAGCTGAGAGTTAGGGGGGACCCCATGGTGGGCTTTGGGGGACCGTCCAACACTGGCACCGAGAAGCACTCAGGGAAGGAGAGGGGAGAGGAGTCCTGTGGCTCTGAGTGCACTGGGAAGTGGCTTTGGGGATGTGAGGAGATTGGAGTTCCAGCCGTGGGGTGCTCACCGTGCACTGTCACTGGTGCTGAGAGCACCCATGATGACACGTTAGAGCTCGTCCAGCCCCTGCCATGGTAGCGCCCACTGTGGTTCAGCTGCAGAGGGGACAGGGGCAGCTCAGTCCCAGTGAGGGACTTCCCCACCTCTTTTTCCCCATGGTAGAATTGCACTGCAGTGACTGACAGGTTTTCCCAGCGCCGGCTGTGCAGTGTCATCGTGTCCCCCTCCAGCAGCTCCTGCACCAGCACCTGCAGCACCCATCAGGCTGTGGGAGAGAGGGATCCTGTCACACTGGAGTATCCCCTTTTGATGGGGATCCCCCCACTGGGTCTCACCCAGTGCACCAGGGATCCCCAATTCCAGCACAGGGGTCCCCTGCACGAGGATGCTCTTGGATGTCCCCAGAGCAGGGGACAGGCTCTGGTCACACAGGAGGTGACCCATGGAGCGGAGCCCACCCAGAGCCATCAGGGTCCCCACGGTGCCAGGCTGGAGACACCCAAACCCCCCTCACCATTTAAGACTCTCATGAGGGGGCTGAGTCCCGTGCCGGGTCTGTCACACATGTAGGTGCCACTTTCACTGACAGTGAAGTTGTCAGGTCCCTCCTGCCACCAAGGCTGCCCGTTCTTGTACCTGGTGGTGGCACCAGAGGTCCCCAAGCCATGGCAGGTCAGTGTCACCCAGTCCCACAGCACCGCCAGTCTCCAGGGGGGCTCCACCAGGATCTGGGTGGTCTGGGCACCTGTGGGTGACAGGGGACACCAGCCTGCCAGGGCCAGCGTGAGGCTGGGGACAGCAGGACGGGGCCATGGATCCCCTGAGGACTCACCAGTGAGGCCGAGGGTCTGGGCTGGAAGGGAGAAGGGACAGCAGTAGGAGGAGGTCTCACTGCTGGGACAGCACCACCCGGGGGATGAGGTGAGGTTTCTGTCCCCAAACTGTTCCCATGGGAACACTGGTGTGGCACGGACATCTTGCGCATAGTCTTCTTGGTCACCATGGGCTGACACAGGAAATGGAGACACTGTGGACACACTATTGTTTGCACAGGTCACCTCTACCAGCCTTACAGCACCTGTCATCAAGGCCATATCCCCATGGCGTTATGCCCATGATCCCATTTCAATGGCACCTGTCCCCATGGCCCATCCACATGGTATGTGGCCCTTGTCCCTGTTTCTGCATGCCTGATTCCCTGTCCCTGTCCCCACAGCTGCCCCAGCCCCAAGGTTCCTTTTGCCACATCCTCGTCCCCACACCTCTATCCCCCTGTTTCTGTCCCCACATCCCAGTTACCCTGTTCCTGTCCCCATGGCCACCCCACAACTCTGGTCACACTGGGCTCCATACCCTGCTGGCATTGGGGACCACAGGGGACACTGCAACCCCCCTATGCCCCCTCCCCACTGGTCTCTGCCTAACTGGGGTCAATCCTCAGGGTGTCAGTCCCATGCATGGGGCACTCACCCCACAGGAGCAGTGCCACCTTCCCAGCCATCCCGGTGTCTCCAGCCATGTGCACTGACTGTCACTCACTGCAGGGGGTGGCTGTCCCCTGGGTGGTGGCTCTATGGCCAAAGGGGAAGGAAGCAAGTTCAGGTCTCATCCTCATGTGTAGGTGGCACCTGGTGGGGGCAGGGTGGACACAAGCTGGGGACAGGCTGTGGGCAGGGTGGGGACAGGGTGGGGACAAGGCAGAGTGGCAGAAGGTGGGACATGGGCTTAGCAGGAGTGAGGGGCACAGGGTGTTTGGAGAGCCAGGGGTGGGTTCCAGGAGAATGGGGAGCCCCAGGGATGGGGTCCCTAAGAATGGGGGTTCTTAGGAGGGGGAGTAACCAGGGATGGAGGTGCCATGGGAATGGGGGTCCCCATGGCTGGGGGAACTAAGGGATGGAAGTCCCAGAACAATGAGGGCTCCAGGGATTTGGGGTCAGGGGATGGTTGTCCTAGGGATGAGGGTACCAGGGGAATGGAGCATCCCGTGGGTATGAGGGGTCCTGGGAGAATCAAGGTTCTGGGGGAAGGGGGATTTCAGGGGATTGAATGAATTGGAGAGGGTTCCTTGGGAATGAGGTCCTGGGCCATGGAGATCCTGGGGAATGTGAGTACTGGGATGGGGGTCCCTGGGTTAGGGGGACCGAAGGAATGGGGGTCCCATGGTTGGGTTCTCAGGGGAATGGGGATGCCAGGGATCAGAAGGGGCTTGGTGGGTCCATGGGTTGGAGCCCCTTCCCTGAGTGCCTCAGATTTTGGGGTGACCCACAGCCCAGCACAGACCCCAAACTTTGCCGATGGCCTGGGGGTAACCCCAGGGAGACTCTGATGTGCTCTGAGTCTGTGTGCCCCCAGCTCCCAGGGGCTTTTTCCACTCTTCATTTCCATTTCCTCCCTTTGATCCCTCAATTTCACAATGCCCCAGTTTGTTCCTTGATGATTCTGGTAATGAACTGAGCAGGGAATGGGCTGCAGGAATCCCAGGGTGGGGCAGGCAGGGGTGAGGAGTCTGCAGGGAGGGCTGGGGAGGCTGTGGGGGATGGGAGTGTCTGGCTGTGCCCCTCAACATTTTCACTTTCTCCCGCCTGAAGAAGAAGGAAGAGGCCGTTTGTGCTGAGTGTCACACCATGGTGGGGGAGGGGTCTGTCCTGGGGGGGCACATCCAGGGGGCTCCTGTCCTGTGGGGATCCCGTCCCAGGGGGGACACATGCTGGACAAGCGGGTCCTGTGCTTGGGCATGGCAGCTCCGGAGGGGTCCAGATTTCTTCATTCTTGCTCCTCCCCTGCAGGATCTGAGCCTGCAAGAGCAACTGCGGAATGAAGCCCTGGGCAGGAAGGGGCTCCCAAAGTCCTGCTCCTTGAAGCCAGTGGCCATCCAAGGGTGGGCCCCAGCCATGGCCCGGCCCCACTGCACAGGGATGACCATTGCCCAGCCCTGCTCTGCCCAGCCCCAGGTGGCAGCCAGCACATGAGAGTCCCCCCTGCCCCCTTGGCTTTGATTCTGGCAGCTTTAGAGCTGCTGCAGAGGTGAGAATTCTGTGGGTGGAAAAAGGCCTGGCTGTGGTTAGCTCAGCCCTGCAAGAAGCACAAACCACAAAGGGAGCCCAAGCAGTGGCTCTGTGAGGGCTTTTGATGGTTTTCAGATCAGGGCTTGCTGGAAACTTCCCCCTGAAGAGGCAGCTGTGAGGGAACCAGTCCAGAAATGCAGCAATTGATCATTTAATCCCTGTCTCCAAGGGACTGAGACAGCCCCATAACTACTGCAAATGCCACAACACTCTGCTCAACAACCTGACTGGGTCCTCCTTCTTGAAAAAAACCTGCAGCCCTTTGGAACCTCATGGAAAGAACGTTTGTGTTCTGGCTCAGTTACCAGACAAGAGGGAAAAGTGTGGAAATATGGAGCAGTCGCTCTACCCTATGGCCGTGGTCAAGCTGTGGGGAGTGACCCTGTTTGGATTCCAGGTGTCCCCAAAGCTGCTCCATCCCTGCCCTCCTCACCTACACAAGGCATAGGGAATAGACAGGGCTCTGCCCCGCCCCTGCCATGCCCTTTCCAGGGTACCCCTCCACTTCCCAGAGCAGTGGGGGCCTTACCCTGGCAACGCTCGATCCTGACACATCGCGACAGTGGCTTTGGACACGCTGCCACAGTCGGTTCGGACACCCCGTGACCATCCCGGCACTCGCAGTGCGATGGCAGCTGGGCCCCTTCCCTGTGCTCCCGGACCACCATTGCGGTCCCTCCTTTCCGCAGACCCCACCGCAGGGTCTCTGCTCCCCCCTGTCCCGGGGTCTCCCCTCCGCTGTTTCGCTCCCTCCACGCTCGGGGCTTCCCAGTGGGGTCCCGGTCCCTCCATCCCGGCCCCTCCCACCCGCGCCCCCCGACAGCCCCGGGGCCGGCACCGGCAGAGGCTGTCGAGCCCCTGCAGGATGAGACGTTCCTGGGGCAGCCCCGGCTGAGCGGGGCCTGGCTCCCTCACTCCGTCCTAGCCCGCAGCACTCGGGCTCCAGCAGCCCCGGCCTGCTCTTTCGGGATGTGCTGACAGCTCCCGGAGCTCTGCCCTTTGTCGGGAACGAGCCCGGGAGTATCTGAATCATCCCCAAAGCCTGGGACGGGATCTCCTGGGAGGCTGTGCCTGAGCCCTGAGGGGTTTGGGAGCCCGATGGGTGTCACTGCTCTGTCCCAAAATGTGGAGGCAGCAGGAATGGTAAGTGGTGCCCCAACATGTCCCTGCCTCGTGGGCCTCACCTGAATACCCTGCGGAATTCCTGGCGCTCCTGCTCCACCTGCATAGCCAGGTGCTGCTCCCATGGGCCACCTGCTCCAGCCACTCTCGCCTCAGCCACAGAATCCCAAAATCCCTGGGAGAGGCAGCAGAGCCATGTGTTCGTGCACAGGGATGCTTTAGGAGCATGGGTAAACTACAGGAATCCCGTCCCTAATTACAACAACTCCATAAGGGTCTGCAGCTCCCAGAGCAGAATGCAGCATTGGCCAACACGTATCCAAGTTTGCCCCATTTTGTCGTTCCAAGGCACTGCTCCCAGCCTGGGTGGTCCCTGTGCTCTATCTGCAGCTGCAGAGCCCTCGGGGCTGTGGCTCTGCTCTCTTCTCCTCCTCCTCTCCCTGGGGCAACTGTGTGGGGATCAGCAGTGGCCAAGGAAGAGCAGGAATTCCAAACTTGCTCTGGAGGCCCCGGACAAGCTCTGGCAGAGTCAGCACTGAGCACCAGCTTTCCTCAGGTGCTCAGTGCTGACAATCCCAAGGCAATTCAACATTCCCAGAGCTGCTGTACCAGGGCTGGAAAAGGAAAGTTAGTGAAAGGCTGAGGGTTTGCAGGAACTGTGGTACAAAGCCACCAAAGGTGCTACAGTGGACCCGAAACCTGCCTGGGGTCAGGCGCTGCCTTCCTTCCATTCGGGATCATGGAGAGCAGTCACGGGTGTTGCACAGGGCGTGTGCCAGGCCCCAGGATACTGCTACGCTGCCAGTGGGAACTGGGATCCAACCTGCTGCTTTGGCAGCTTCTGCCCGCTGCCGGTGGTGGTGCCGGGACCGATTGGTGCCCATGAGTTTGCAAAAGGAGCAATTTCCCCTCCTCCCTCCCGTCCGAGGTTGCCATGGCCCCTGAGGGGATGGAGCTGGACCGGGGCGCCCCCTGCTGGCTGGGAGTGCTCCCTGCAGCGCCCCCTGCTGGCTGCAGTTATCACTGCCACAAAAACCAACAGCGCTGAGAGGGAGGGAAAGTTCTGGGTTTTTTGTTGTTTGTTCTGTTCTGGTTTATAAATTTTCTAGTAAAGACCTGTTATTCTTTTTCCTACACTTTAGCCTGGAAGCCTCATATTTTTGAAATTATAAAACAATTTTGACATGGGTCTTCTTTCCATTCCATGAATGTTCCCACTTTCTTTAACAGATATTTCTCATTTAAATGAGTGGCCAACTCCGTGGTTCCAGTGTGCATGTGACAGACACCCTAAGAGAAGATATAGTCAGGGACTTGGCCACCTGATGCTTTGTCTTCTAAGCCAGATGGGCCACTAAGGACCCTCTCCCCGGGTGGAACTTCTGGTCACATGGCCACTCAGGAGCTGGCTTTGTCAGAGCATCACACTGTCCCCAGTGTGCCATGGCTGACAGACTGATTGACAGATGAAGCTCTGTCTTACCAAAAGCAAGGCGTGACCCACCCTTGCCAAAGACAGTTGTTCCAAAATGTCTCCAGACATCAAACTTTTCCTGTCTCTGACACCCCACCCTGTGCCATGTCTGGATCCCGATTGCCCTGGGAAACTGGGGAGTCTCTGGAACCCCCACAGGGCCTTTGTGACATCCTGGTGTTGGGAACACAGCAGAGGAGGGGTTTGGGACAGGGGACAAGAGAATCCAGAGCCTCCTGAAGGCCACTTTGGCCATCAGAGCAAGGGAGGTCCAGGACTCTGCCAGGTTCATCTGGTGGAGGAAACATGCGGGGGGAAATGCCTGGGATTTGTTCCTTATTGGGCCTTTCCCTGGAAATCGTTCCTTGTGTGACCGTTTGGAGTCTGAACCTTGTTGCTGTTGCTGTTGGTTTTATTCTCTCTGGTTTCTGTTTCAGGAAATTGTTCTTCTCTCAGCCCTTTGGAATCTTTGTGCCTTCACGCGGAGGGAGAGGGACAGTTTTTAGTGGCAGCACTCACACAAGTTGGTGCCATGGGTGGGGACCCCCAGTGCCCTCCAGTTCCCCCAGTGTTACAGCACATTCCCATAGATGTGACTGGGTTCCCGTGGTCACCCCTGGTGTCCCTGCAGCTCCGTGTAGGTCACCTGGGGATCCTGGAGGGTGGTGGCATCGGGGGACACAGTGAGAGACACGGGCTGTGGGATCTGGGTGGGGTGACACTCGTGGGTGACGTGTCCCTCTGAATGTGTCCCACCCATACTCACCCCCTGCCCTCTTGGTGACCACGACGTGGGTGTACAGCACCTCCCCCTCCTCTGGGGAGGGCAGAGGATCCAGGGGAGCCCTGAGGGAATAAAAGGGATGTGGGAGAGGGGATGGGAGGGCTTAGGGGTTGGCGTAAAATGAGAGGGTGTGGTTTGAGACCCCACTCACCTTTCCTGGTTCTTCCTGGCAGCTGCAAAGGTAAGAGGGGAGGGGTGACTCTGGGGTCCCAGGGCCCTGACCCCTCTCAGGATTCCTGAACACCGATAGGACTCTCAATTTCTCATAGGACCCCTAAGCATTCCTGAATCACCTCAGAATTCATAAACTTCTCCAGTGACCCCAGACAAATCACTCTCAAGAACCCAAAGCCAAGCAGGGACAGAGACCCTCCCCACAAACACTCCCCAGGGCCCCTGAAAAAACCCCCAACATCCCTGCAGGACCCTCCAGCATCTCCCCAAGCTCTGCAGCACTCCCAGCACACGCCACAACTCTGGGATTGTGGATGCCACCCTATCGTTGACCAGTTCTGGGGACCTCTATAACTCCCTGGGACCACCGTTCCCCCATTGTCGCCCACCCACACGGTGTCACCAGTGCCAGGCCACAATGACCTTCATGAGCGGGAGCAGGAACAAAAGGGCCCCACCAACCCCTGCAGCCACTGCAAGAACAGAGGGGGACACATCAGGGTCACCCATCACCCCAGGGGTCCTGCACTCCCTGGTGACCCTCTGTGACCCCACCTGTGTCCCGTGGTGTCACCTCCAGGACACCAGGTGTGATGGTGGCATTGTCCACAGGCACTGCAGGGACACAGACAGGGCTGAGGCCACAGGGAGGGCCTGGCAGCCAGGAATGGGATAATAGGGAGAGGGGCATGGGTGGGGTGGGGGATGTCAGGGATGGGGTCACACCATGGAGGAGTGAGGGGACACAAGGAGTGGTGGCAGGACCTGGTAAAGGTGTCTGTGGGACATGGAGGTGCCCAGCCAGGGCAGTCAAGGAGGCTGTGGGGCTCTGCGTGCCCATCCCCGCACTCACTGCACACGGTGATGCGGAGCTGGGCGCTGCTCTCCCGCACGGCCCTACCCTCAGAGCACACCTGGCAGCTGTAATTTCCCGAGTGGGAGACCCCCATGGCGGGCACCAGCAGCTGCAGGGACCCCTGTGGGACCCCCTCAATCTGCCCATCCCGGTAGAACACGTGCAGGAGGGGGGCTCGGGGCCGCAGTGGGCTGGGGGTGCTGAGGAGCAGGACCACTGAGTGGGGTTGGGAGGACCCTCCAGCAGCAGCACCAGGAAGAGCCCTTGACAGGAGAGGGGAGGGGGATTGATGATCCCGAGTCCCTGGGGAGGGGCTGTGAGAATGTCAGGGTGGGGGTTGTGGGGTGCTCACCCTGGACTGTCACTGTCACTGGTGCTGACTCCTGCCACCCCCGGGGATTCACGCAGCCCTTGCAGCGATAGCTGCCGCTATGGTTCAGCTGCAGAGGGGACAGGGACAGCTCAGTCCCATTGGGGACCACCTGCAGTTCCTTCTCCTCATGGTAGAAGGACATTGAGGTGATAGGGTTGTTTTGCCAGCCCCAGCAGCGCAGTGTCACTTGTCTCCCTCCAGCAGTGCCTGTGTTGGCACCTGCAGCACCAGCCAGTCTGGGGGACAGAGGGGTCCTGTCACACTCGATGGCACTGAGAAACCTCCATTAGGTCACACCCAGCACACCAGGGGACCCCAGTTACCAGATGGTTTTCCCCACACTGGGAAGCTCTGGGATGTCCTCAGCGCAGGGGACGGGCTCTGGTAACTCCAGGAGGTGACCCATGGAGTGGAGCCCACCCAGGACCCTTGGGTTGCCAGCGGGTGCCAGGCTGGGGACACCCAAACCCCCCTCACCATCTGAGATGTTCACAGGGGGGCTGAGCACACGGCCAGGTCTGTCACAAATGTAGGTGCCACTCAGGGTGACAGTGAGGCGGTCGAGTCCTGGTTGCCACCGGCGCTTCCTGTTCTTGTACCAGGTGGTGGCACTGGCAGTCCCTGAGCCCTGGCAGGTCAGTGTCACCTGGTTCCACAGCACCGGTGGTGTCCAGGGGGGCTCCAGGAGGATCTCAGTGTTCTGAGTGCCTGTGGGTGACAGGGGACACCAGCCTGCCAGGGCCAGTGCAGGGCTGGGGACAGCGGGATGGGGCCATGGTATCCCCCGAGGACTCACCAGTGAGGCGGAGGGTCTGGGCTGGAAGGGAGAAGGGACAAGGCTCAGTGGGGGTGGCACTGTGGGGACAGCAGCATGGGGAACCTGGCCATGGGGGCTGCCCCTGAAAGGTCTCAGTGGGGGCACTGGTGTGGCACAGATGTCTCGAGGACAGGGACACAGCAGCCAACCCATGCTCAGGCACAGGTTCCCTGTGCTGGCACACATTATCCCCACCACAGCCACACTCCCATGGCCTTCTGCCCATGGTCTCATTCTGTTGGCACCTGTCCCCATGGTCAAAACAAATGGTACTTGCCCCATTGTCCCTGCCCCTGCATGCCTGTGTCCCTGTCCCTGTTCCCACAGCTGCCCCAGCCCCAAAGGTCCTTCTGCCACATCCTTGTCCTCACAACTCCATCCTCCTCTCCCTGTCCCCACATCTCGGTTCCACTCTTCCTGTTGCTGTTCCTGTCTCCACGGCCGCCCCACAACTCTGGTCACACTGGGCTCAATGCCCTGCTGGCATTGGGGAACTCAGAGGACCCCACAGCCTCATTGTGCCCCCACCCCTTCCCCGGACTGTTAGGCCCGTGCCCGGGGCACTCACCCCACAGGTGCAGTGACACTTTCCCGGCCATCCCGGTGTCCCCAGCCATGTGCACTGGCTGTCACTCACTGCTGTGGCCACCGCTCCCCTGGCTGGCGGCTCTTTGGATGAAGAGGAAGGAAGCGAGGTCATGTCTGTCCCCACGTGTAGGTGGCACTTGGCGGCGGCAGGGGGGCCACAAGCTGGGCACAGGCTGGGGACATGATGGGATAGTCTGGGGACACGGTTGGAGGTGTTGCTGCCAGGAGTAGGGAGCTCAGGGGATGTGGGGAACCTGAGGATGGATGGATGGATGTCCAGGAAAATGGGGGTCCAGGGCAATTAGGGGATCCAGGGCAATTGGGGTCTCCATGCCTGGGGACATTCAGGGATGGGGGTGCTGTGGGAACATGGTCCCCAGGGATCTGGGGTCATGGCATGTGGGTGGCAGGGTTGGGAGTGCAGGGGGAAAAAGGGGACCCTCGGGAATAGGGGTTCTGGGGGAAGAAGCACCCATGGGATGGGATCAAGGCAATGGTGGTGCTGGGCAGTGGTGGTCCTGGGATGGGGGTCTCCAGGGAGGAGAGACCAAGGCAATGGAGGTCCTATGGTTGGGATTCGCAGGGGAATATGGGTGCCTGGGATGGGCAGTGGCTGAGTGGGCACAGGGGTCACAGCTCCTTCCCTGGTTGCCTCAGATTTTTGGGAGAGCCCAGCACAGCCCCCACACCGGGGCGCCATAGGGCTGTACTGGGAGTTTCTGTACTGGGAGTCCCTGCCCCACACACACTTGGGTGTGGTTCCCCAATTTCCTGGCTCAGCCATCCCAGGTAACACTTGATGCTCAATTGGTTCAGAAAAAAATTACACATCCATAGAATAAAAGCAAAAATCTTTCCCACGCCATTATTTTCCCAATAAATAACAAACTCAACAAAAATCAAACTGACAAGGTATAAAATGCTCTGCTTTATAGAATCCATTGCTTTCCCAACAAGTCCCTAACAATAAAAACACAAAAAAATCCTAATGAAATGAGAGATGTTGTGGTGTGTTTTTAGCTTCCGGGTCTCTTTCTCAGGTGTGCCAATATTCCCTTCTCCCTTTCCCCTCGCCCCTTGCTGAGTGTGCCCTGTCAATCAGGCTAACATACCAGCAAGGCGTCGTGTGGTTGGTCGATTTCAAAGGATGCTCCTCAGGCCTGGGGGACATTGGCCCGCGTAGGTGTCCCTAGTCCCTTGAGATCCTGCCCCTTTCACCTGGTTGGTAGCTCACCTGTCCCCTCCCCTTCCCCTGTCCCCAAGCTTAAAAGGTTAATCAGACCATGCGGCCTCCATTCTGGTTGGAGCAGTTGCCCCGGTTCAGACCTCTGTTACCATGGAATAAACATCTGGATATAACCCTCCAGCAGAATCCTCTCCTTCTTCTCTTCACCATCGCCAAAAGCTCTCTCTCCTGAGGTAAACGGAGTTCCTGACAAGCCTGGACTCGTTCAGTGCCCTGCTGCAATCTCCAGCAGCTAAGGTATCTCTGGGGTAAAGCACCACAGAAGCCGCCTTTGGCCCAGCAGCCAGGGTCAGAACTGGCCCAGGCACAATCTAATTGGTTATATTGGGATTAATATTCTAATAGATACTTTTTCGTTCCTTTTATCAGCCCCTCTCTGCATCCCACTGCAGCATTTGCTTGTGGATAACACAGAGTGTGGAATGTCCCTGAGTGTCCAACAGCTCCATGGGATTGTTCCCTGCCTGCTGGGCAGCAACCCAGCCCTGAAGGAAGCCTTTTCTTGAGCCACATTTAGGAATTCTCTCCACGTTTCTCATTCCCACCCTGAGACTTGATTGACTTCCCATGGAGGAAGGGGAGAAGCTCTGTCCATTCTTAGGACAGTGCACAGGAATCTGTGGAAATGCCCGTGTTTGCCTCAGGGTCTGTTTCCCCGGTAAATCCACTCCAGCCTGCCCTGAATTCCCCTGCCTGGGCACTCCCTGCTCCTGCTGTGACACCCCTGTTCCCCAGCCCCTTGTGTGCAGCCCCTGCTCAACATTTCCACACTTTTCCCTCTAATTTGGCAGCCATAGCCCAAATCCAAACTTTCTTTCCATGATGTTCCGGAAGTCTGCCAGTTTTCTTCAAGAAGAAGCGTCCCTGTCAGGTTGTTGAGCAGATTGTTGTTGTCTTTGCAGTAGTTTTGTGGCTTTCTCAGTCCCTTGGGCAAAGGGAAAAATGATCAATTGCCGCATTTCCAGGCTGGTTCCTTAATAGCTGCGCTTGCAGGGGCGGTTTCCAGCCAGCCCTGCTCTGAAAACCATCAAAGGCCCTCTCAGATGCACTGCTTGGGCTCCCTTTGGGGTTTGTGCTTCTTGCAGAGCTGAGCAAACCACAGGCAGGCCTTTTTCCACCCACAGAATTCTCACCTCTGCAGCAGCTCTAAAGCTGCCAGAATCAAAGACAAGGGGGGGGATGTGGAAGACCCTCATGTGCTGGCTGCCACCTGGGGCTCGGCAGAGCAGGGCTGGGCAATGGCCATCCCTGTGCAGTGGGGCTGGGCCATGGCTGGGCCCCACCCTTGGATGGCCACTGGCTTCAAGGAGCAGGAGTTTGGGAGCTCCTTCCTGGCTGGCTCTCCATTCCCCAGCTGCTCTTGCCGGCTCAGATCCTGCAGGGACGAGCAAGAATAGAGAACTCTGGATTCCTCCGGAGCTGCCATGCACCAGGACAGGACCCCCTTGTCCAGCATGTGTCCCCCCTGGGGCAGGATCCCGCCCGGACAGGAGCCCTCTGGATCTGCCCCACCAGGAGAGAACCCACCCCCCCATGTGAGAAATGTGTCAAACGGCCTCTTCCATCTTCTGCAAGAGAGAGAAAGTGAAAGTGTTGGGAGGTAAAAGCTGAACACCCACATCCCCCACAGCCTCCTCAGCCCTCCCTGCAGACCCCTCACCCCTGCTTCCCCCACTCTGAGGTTCCCCCAAGCTGTTCCTTGCTCTTGTGCCCCTCAGGACCATCAAGGCACGAACTGGGGGCTTGTGAAATTGAGGAGTAAAATGATGGAAATGGAATAAAGAGAGGGAAAAGTCATTGGAGGCTGGGGGGCACAAACCCAAAGCAGCTCAGACCCACTGGCTCACCCTGCCACTGCCCATGCCTGGAACCCCATTCCCCTGGGAACCCCACCATTCCTTAGTTCCCACCCTCTCTGCAACCCCCATCCCGGTACTGACATTCCCCAGGAACTCCATGGATCAGGACCCCATTCCTAAGGAACCCCCTCCCATTCATTCCATCCCCTGAAATCCTCCTAGGACCCACCATTCCCCCATCCCATGAACTCAAATCCCTCAGTCTGCCCAGCTATGGGGATGCCCATTCCCATGGCACCCCCATCGCCGGACATTTCCCCTACTCACCACCCCCATTCCCCAGTGACCCCATTCCTGCCTCCCCAAACCCACCAAGCCACCATCTCCTGGGAACCTCAGGTTCCACTGTGTCCCACCCACCCGTGTCCCCACCCTGCCCCCACCAAGGGCCACCTACGCATGAGGTCAAGACCTGACCTCGCTTCCCCACCCTGTCCCCAGCTTGTAGCCACCCTGCTCCCACAAAGGGCCACCTACACGTGGAGATGGATGTGACCTCGCTTCCTTCTCCTTCATCTGAAGAGCCGCTAGCCAGGGGACCGGTGGCCACAGCAGCGAGTGACAGCCAGTGCACATGGCTGGGGACACCGGGATGGCCGGGAAGGTGGCACTGCTCCTGTGGGGTGAGTGCCCCGGGCATGGGCCTGACACCCCGGGGATGGGGAGGGGAGAGGGCACAGGGGGGCTGTGGGGTCCTCTGAGGTCCCCAATGCCAGCAGAGCCAGTCCATGTTACCCACAGTGGACCTTGGTGGGACTGGGGATGTAGGGTGGCTTTGGGGAAAAGAGCAGGGGGGACAGGAATTTGGGGATGTGGATGTGGGCACAGGAATGTGGGGACTGGCACCTTTGGGCTCCCGTAGCTCTGGGCATAGGAACAAGGGAACTGGGATGCAGGGACAGAAGGGGACAAGAACGGTGAGGATGTGGCCATGAGGATGGGATCATGGGGATGGGATCGTGAGCTGGTGGGTGTGACCTGGGCCAGCATGGGCTGTGTCCCTGGTGTCCTCTTGCCTGCGATGTCCACAGTTTCCCCATGTTCTGGCTCAGCCCAAGGCTGGCCTTGGTGTCCCTGTTCCCAAGGTGTCTGTGCCACACATATGTGGTGCACAGGTGGCTGTGACACAGACAAGTCCCCCTGCCTCTCCAAATCTTTTGGGGACCATCCACACACACTTTCCCACAAGAACTGCTGTCCCTACAGGGACAGTTTGGGGACAGCCACCACACACTGTTTACCCTGGTGCCACCATCCCTGCAATGCCACACCCCCACTGAGCCCTGTCCCTTGTCTCTTCCAGCCCAGGCCCTTGGTCTCTCTGGTGAGTCCTCAGGGGATGCCATGGCCCCACTCCACTATACCCAGCCCCAAACTGGCCCTGGCAGGCTGGTGTCCCCTGTCACCCACAGGTGCCCAGGCCACCCAGCTCCTGGCAGTGCTGTGGGACTGGGTGACACTGACCTGCCAGGGCTCGGGGGCCACCGGTGCCACCACCTGGTACAAGGATGAGTGGCGCTGGTGGCAGGAGGGACCTGACCACTTCACTGTCACCGAGAGTGGCGCCTACAAACGTGTGACAGACACGGAACCGGGCGCAGCCCCCCAGTGTCAGTAGTAGATGGTGAGGGGGGATCTTAAAATATGAGGGTGGCCCCTGAGAGGTCAGGGTGGGCTCCACTCCGTGGGTGGCCTCACACCCCTCATGTGGCAAGGGCCTGTGCCCTCCACACAGGGACAACCCAGTGCACCCCAGAGCACCCCAGTGCATCTGGATGTCCCCAGTGCTATGGACACCCACCTCAGAACAGTCTCATCAGTGAGATGTGACCTTCCTGTCCACCAGACCAGCTGGCACTGCAGGTGCCATCGCAGGCACTGGTGGATGGGGACACCTTGAAACTGCGCTGCCAGTGCCGGCAGGACAAGCATCTCACCAGGGTGCGATTTTACCGGGAGGAGAAGGATCTCAGGGGGTCCTTCAGGAGGACCGAGCTGTTCCTCTCCCCCCCGCAGCTGCACCACAGCTGCCACTACTGATTTGAGGGCTTAGTGGGGTCCTGGCAGTCACAGTCAGCAGCAGTGACAGTGACAGTGCACGGTGAGCACCCCCACAGCTGGAACTCCAAACTCCTGACACCCCCAAAGCCACTTCTCAGTGCACTCAGAGTCACAGTCCTCACCTCCCCTCTCCTTCCCAGAGCTCTTCTTGGTGCCAGTGCTGGAGGATCCCCCCAAGCCCACCCAGGGGTCCCTCCTGACTCTCAGCTGCCTCAGCACCCCCAGCTCCTTGCGGCCCCGAGCCCCCCTCCTGCACGTGTTCTACCAGGACAGGCAGGTGGTGGGGAGTCCACAGGGGTCCCTGCAGCTGCTGGTGCCCACCGTGGGGGTCTCCCACTCAGGGAATTACAGCTGCCAGGTGCGCTACGAGGGTGGGGCCGTGTGGAAGAGCAGTGCCCGGCTCCGAGTCACAGTGCACAGTGAGTGCTGGGATGGGCACGGGGAGCCCCCACAGATGCCTTGGGTCCCCCCACACTGCCTGGCATCCCCCAGCCCACCCTGACACCTCCTCTGGGGTACCCAACCTTTCCTGGATCCTTCCCTGGCTCCCACCATCCTTTTTCGGGTCCCTCACCGGGTTGCCCAGCCCCTACATAGGTACCCCCATCCTTCCCTGGTGCATTTTCTGTGTCTTGCCATCACTGCCCCAGGTCCCTCCCAAGGTCCCCTCATTCTTGGCTCGTGTTTCCCTGCATCTCATATTGGGTCCTCTCACCCCTATCTGGGTCCCTTCACCCCTCTCTGAGATCTTCGCAAATTCCCCAGGTCACAGCATCCCCTCCCTGGGTCCCCATACCCTTCCTGGTGTTTCTCACCTCCCTCTCCAGGTGTTCCCCCCCTTAACCCCCGCATCATCCCTCAGGGTTCTTTTCTAAGACTCACCACCCCAATCTCTGCAACCCCTGTCCCTCACTGGGGTCTTCCTGCCCCTCCCTGAACCCCCTGTGTCCCTGACTGTCGCTTGGTGTCCCCCTATCCTGCAGGGGTCCCACCTGCAGGGGTGTCCCTGTCAGTGCAGCCCCCTGGGGGACAGGTGGCACTCAGGGACCGACTGGTGCTGAGCTGCACAGTGGCCATGGGGACAGGTCCCCTGCCCTTCTCCTGGTACCAGGATGGCGTGGGGGCACTGCCAGGCACCAGCCCCCACCTGGAGCTGTGCCACATTGGGGACAATGACAGCGGCCAGTACTGGTGCTGTGTGAGAAACGGGGACAGAGTGGCCCAGGGTGACACCCTGAATGTCAGCATCCTGGGTGAGCGGGACCCTCGGGATGGGAGTGAACCTCACCCACAGCAACTCCATCTCACCTCAGCAGGTGCCAGCCCTGTCTGTGTCCCCACAGTGCCTGTGGACAATGCCACCATCATGCCCAGTCCCCTGGCACACCAGGTGCGTGCAGGCAACAACGTGACCATGCGCTGCTCAGTGTAGGTGGGCTCACCCCCTGTCACCTTCACCTGGCTGCACAATGGGCAGGAGGTGGGCCAGGGTCCCCTCCTGGAGCTCAGGGACATCACTGTGGGACATTCGGGCACCTACCAGTGCATGGCCACCAACCAGCTGGGACAGGATGGGCACCATGTGTTCCAGGCAGTCAGCCCTGAGCTGACCCTGGAGGTGACACCTGGCTCATCCTGGGTCAGAGGTGGGGTCACACAGGGTCACCAGGGAGTGCAGGACCCCTGGGGTGATGGGTGACCCTTATGTGTCCCCCTCTGTTTCTTGCAGTGGCCACAGGGGTCAGTGGGGCCCTTTTGTTCCTGCTCATGGGTGTCATTGTGGCCTGGCACCAGTGGCACCATTTGGGTGGGTGACAATGGGGGTCCCAGGGAGCTGTAGAGGTTCAGAGAATTGGGGAACCATAGGGAACGACCCAAAGACACTCAATTATGACTTTGGCTGGGGGTCCTGTAGGGCTTGGGGAGTAACTGGAAAGTCCTGCAGGGATGTTGGGGGTTCTTTCAGTGGCCCTGTGAGTGTTGGGAGGGTCTCTGTCCCTGCTTGGCTTTGGGTTCTTGAGAGTGATTTGTCTGGGGTCACTGGAGAAGTTAATGAATTCTGAGGTGATTCAGGAATGCTTAGGGGTCCTATGAGAAATTGAGAGTCCTATCGGTGTTCAGGAATCCTGAGAGGGGTCAGGGCCCTGGGACCCCAGAGTCACCCCTCCCCTCTTACCTTTGCAGCTGCCAGGAAGAACCAGGAAAGGTGAGTGGGGTCTCAAACCACACCCTCTCATTTTACGCCAACCCCCAAGCCCTCCCATCCCCTCTCCCACATCCCTTTTATTCCCTCAGGGCCCCCCCGGATCCCCTGGCCCCCCAGAGGAGGGGGAGGTGCTGTACACCCACGTCGTGGTCACCAAGAGGGCAGGGGGTGAGTATGGGTGGGACACATTCAGAGGGACACGTCACCCACGAGTGTCACCCCACCCAGATCCCACAGCCCGTGTCTCTCGCAGCGTCCCCCCGTGCCACCACCCTGCAGGATCCCCAGGTGACCTACACGGAGCTGCAGGGACCCCAGGGGCGACCACAGGAACCCAGTGACATCTACGAGGATGTGCCGTGACACTGGGGGGAGCTGGGGGCACTGGGGGTCCCCACCCATGGGCACCCACTCGTGTGTGTGTTGCCACTAAAAACTGCCCCTCTCCCTCCCTGTGGAGGCACAAAGATGCCAAAGGGCTGAGAGAAGAACAATTTCCTGAAACAGCAACGAGAGAGAATAAAACCAACTGTAACAGCAACAAGGTCCAGTGTCCAATGGGTCACAAAAGGAATTATTTCCTGCAAAAGCAAGAACAAAGAACAAATCCCAGACATTTCCTCCAGCATATTTCCTTCACCAAAGGAACCTGGCAGGGTCCTGGATTTTCCTTTCTCTGATAGCCAAAGTGGCCTTCAGGACGCTCTGGATTCTTTTGTTCCCTGTCCCAAACCCCTCCTCTGCTGTGTTCCCAACACAAGGATGTCATAAAGACCCTCTGGGGGTTCTAGAGCATCTCTCTTTTCCAGGGATGTCGGGATCAGGCCATGGCACAGGGTGGGGTGTCAGAGACAGGAAAAGTTTGATGTCTGGAGACATCGTGGAACACCTGTGTATGACAGGAGTGGGTCACGCCTTGCTTTTGAAGAGACAGGGCCCAGTCTGTCCATCAGTCTGTCAGCCATGGCACACTGGGGACAGTGTGAGGCTCTGCCAAAGCCAGCTCCTGAGTGGCCGTGTGACCAGAAGTGCCATCTGGGGAGAGGGCCCTTGGTGTCCCAGCTGGCTTAAAAGACAGAGCATGAGCTGGCCAAGTGCCTGACCCTGTCTCCTCTGGGAGTGTCTGTCCCATCCGCGCTGGAACCCAGAAGTTGGCAACTCATTTAAATGAGAAATATCTGCCAAGGAAAGTGGGAACTGTCCTGGAATGTAAAGAAAAGACATGTCAAAAAGGTTTCTTAATTTCAAAAATGATGGGGCCTAAAGGCAAAACTGTAAGAAAAGGAATAACATCTCTTTACTGGGAAATTTGTAAACCAGAACAGAACAAACAACATGATATTTCCCTCCCACTCAGCGCTGTTGGTTTTTGTGGCAGTTATAACCGCAGCCAGCAGGGGGCGCTGCAGGGAGCACTCCCGGCCAGCAGGGGGCGCTGCAGGGAGCACTCCCGGCCAGCAGGGGGCGCCCCGGTCCAGCTCCATCCCCTCAGGGGCCATGGCGGCCTCGGACGGGAGGGAGGAGGGGAAATCGCTCCTTTTGCAAACTCACGGGCACCAATCGGTCCCGGCACCACCACCGGCAGTGGACAGAAACCGCCAAGGCAGCAGGTTGGATCCCAGTGCCCACAGGCACACGCCCTGTGCCACACCTGCGACTGCTCTCCATGATCCCGAATGGAAGGATGGCAGCACCTGACCACAGGCAGGTCTCAGGTACACAAAAAACCCCTGTGGTGGCTTCACACCACAAATCCTGCAAACCCTCAGCCTTTCCCTCAGGTTACGAGGGCAGGGATGGAGCATCTTTGGAGACACCTGGAATCCACACAGGGTCACTCCCCAGACCTCCGCCACGGCCGGGGCCAGAGCCCCGGTGCAATATTTCCAAACATTTCCCTCTTTTTTGCTGGCCACAGGAACATTCCTTCCACGAGGTTCCAGAAGGCTGCAGGTTTTGTTCAAGAAGGAGGGTCCAGGTGAGCTTGTTGAGCAGATTGTTGCGGGACGTGCAGTAGTGCTGGAGCTCTCTAAGTCCCTTACAAAGAGGAACAGATGATCAATTGCTGTATTTCCGGACTGGGTCACCCA